>NW_026719448.1:0-11287 GCF_029784015.1 Lycium ferocissimum
GACATGCCAAAAGAAAAAGTAAGCTTCACATACCTCACATTCGCTTGCTAAGCTAATCGAGCTTACGTCTCGGCTTCCCAAAATCTACAACAACATCATTAAATACCCAACATTAGCCATAGGCACTTCGGAATTCAATTCCTAAGCTAGCACTTTATACAAATTTTGGGCAAAGCTTAAACGTAAATTCAACAACCCCAGAATTCAACTCGGCTAAGTTTCAACAACAATACCAACAATCATACCAACAACATCAACAACTAATTCAAAATTCATTCTAACGTCAATAACTCTTTTCTACGTAATTCGACAACACTTCATTTACATTCAAATCACCACATATATTCAAGCCGACATCAACGCCACATTCAAGTACTAATCCGAAACCTTTCAAACGAGATTCAAGAACATTTCAAACAATCCGCAAAATATTCAAAACAACCCAATCCATGCACCATAAAACCCGAACCCTTCTAACTTCAACAAAAACAACTACAATACATTTTTCCTTCCAAATTCATAAACTACACCAATAATCCACATATTCGCAACATTAACCTTAACAATACAAGAAACTACACTAAATTCACATTACCTTCAAAACAGCCCATAATTGTTCTCTACTTCAACTTGGATCATTAAATCATCATTGTCACCATAAAATCCATACAACAACAACCAAAACACACTAAATAAAATTAGTTCTTCATCCCTACACACAACACACATACTCGGCCACACACTAACATCCATATTTCCATGAATTTCATCAATTTCCCACTTCATTAACATGCACAAACCCTTCAAACACATGAAAAGAGGATTAAAACTTACCTTCTTCACTTAGTTCTTCATTTGGCTAAGGTTGGTGCTTTGCAAGAACAAGGGATTCACTTGCTCCAACAACCACTTCATGTTGTTTAGGACCTTCCAATGATTAGAAAACCTAGAAGAAAATAATTTTTGATGGTCAATTTTTCATGGCCATGTTCGGCCCGGCTCAGTACCCCTTTTTTTTTTTTTTTCTCCATGTTTCTTCACAATTCTAGAGTTGGAAAAGATGACTATTATTCTTGCTTGTCATCTAATATATAACCATATGTTATTCATCCATGTGTCCATGGCCCACACATGGCATGGATGAATTTAATTTGGCCAAATCATATGTGGGAACCTCACACCTAGGTCCCACGGCCAAGTGGCCTTATTTGGCTATTTCCATGAAAATTAATTAACTTTCCATAATTCACTTTTTAACCCAAATTTTACTTATTCCAACCCTTAACACTCCATACCAGTGAAAAGATGAATATGCAACTTGTGCATTAAAACAAAATCGAAGGTCAAAATTCTCAACCTCGTATCCCGAAATGGTCTTGTCCTTAACTTTTCATGGTTAACCCAGATTAGAGCTCTGATGGATTCGGAGAAAAATGAAATCAAGTTCCGAGTCAACGATGAAGAAGTGACTTTTCAGGCTAGCAAGGGGATGAAGTTACCAAGTGCTTACGAGAGCATTTCGGTAATTGATTCATTTAATGTTATTGATGAAGCAGTGGAGTTCAAGATGGAAGAAGAAAGTTTGGGTGAAGTTCTAACTGGTATTCTTGTTAACTTTGATGCTGAGGACATGGAAGGTTATGTGGAGATAGTAAATTCACTTGTTGGGTTGGTATCATATTCCTACCAACAAAAATTTGAATCTCGATCCGGAAAATAGAACAACTCCTCCAAAGAAAGCCTTCGATCATTGAGCCACCTAAGTTGGAGCTTCAACAACTCCCATCACATTTAAAGTATGAGTTCCTTGGTCCGGATAATACATTGCCGATTGATTGTTTCAGCTGCGACCGAGAGCGTATTTTACAAATTTTGGAGGTGTTAAGTGAGTATAGGCGTGCTATTGGTTGGACAATAGCAGTACATTCGAGTATTCCATGCTGGATACATGAGCACAAAATCTAGTTGGAGGAAGATAGCAAACCGAGTGTAAGAACAGAGGCGGCGAACAAGAATATGCGAGGTAGTAGAAAGAGATCATTAAATGGTTTGATGCGAGAGTGGTTTACCCAATTGCTGATAGTAAATGGGTGAGCCCAGTCCAATGTGTTCCTAAGAAGGGCGGCATCACTGTGGTGCCGAATGCAAAGAATGAGTTGATCCTAACTAGAACTGTCACCGGATGGAAAGTTTGTATGGACTATCGCAAGCTCAACACAACCACATGTAAGGACCATTTCCCCATGCCTTTTATTGATCAAATGCTTGATCGGCTAGCGGGGCGTTCCTACTATTACTTCCTTGATGGTTATTCGGGCTACAATCAGATCAACATTGCTTTGGAAGATCGGGGAGAGAAGACTATTTTTACTTGTCCTTATGGGACGTTTGCATTTTCATGATGCCTTTTTGGTTTGCGTAATGCAACCACTTTTCGAGGTATGATGTCAATCTTCTCTGACATGGTAGAGGATTTCTTGGAGGTGTTCATGGATGACTTCTCTGTTGTGGGGGATTCGTTTGAAGATTGTCTTGGCCATCTGGGTAAAGTGCTGAAAAGATATGAGGAGACAAAAATCGTGCTAAATTGGGAGAAGTGCCATTTTATGGTGAAGGAAGGGATCGTCCTAGGTCACAAAATCTCTGAAAAGTGAATTGAGGTCGATCAAGCGAAAATTGATGTGATTGCAAAACTTTCACCACCTATCTCAGTCAAAGGTGTCCGAAGTTTCTTGGGACATGCTGGGTTCTACAGGCGCTTCATCAAAAATTTCTCCAAGATTGCTAACCCGATATGCAAGCTTCTTGAAAAAGAGGCTAAGTTTGTGTTTGATGATAAGTGCTGGAACGCATTTGAGGAGTTAAAAGAGCGTCTCACCTTGCTCCGATTCGATTATTTGCGCTTGACCGGTCCTTGCCCTTTGAATTAATGTGTGATGCTAGTGGTTTCGCAATAGGTGCGTGCTTGTGCGAGGGCACAACAAAATTATGCACCGATCTATTATGCAAGCAAAACACTAAATCTTTTGCCCGGATAGATTACACGTGACGAGCAAGAGCTACTTGCCATTGTGTTTGCTTTTGAAGTTTGCGGCCCACTTTTTGCTAGGGTCAAAGTAGTGGTTTACACTGATCATGTAGCCTTGAGATACCTCATGGCAAAGAAGGAAGCAAAGCCGCGACTTATCAGATGAGTGCTATTCTTTGCAAGAGTTTGATTTTGAGGTGAAGGATCGCAAGAGCACCGAGAACCAGGTCGCTGACCATCTATCTCGTCTTGAAGAGGCTGGGAGACCATCTGATGAGCTTGACATAGATGATGCTTTTCCGGATGAGAGGGTGTTGGCTGTGTCAATGGAGGTGGCACCGTGGTATGCTGACATTGCCAATTATTTGGTAACAGGCATAGTTCCAGAAGATATCAAAGCCTACCAAAAGAAGAAATTCTTGCGGGATGCTCGGCAGTACTATTGGGATGAGCCTTATTTGTTCCGAACATGCGCTGACAACATCATTCGGCGCTGTGTTCCGGAAAGTGAAGTGATGGAGATTCTAAAGGCGTGCCATGACTCTCCTGTTGGGGGTCATCATAGTGGTAATCGGACTGCACCTAAGGTACTTGAATGCGGTTATTACGGCCGACCATTTTTCATGATGCTAATTTATTGGTGCGATCTTGTGATCAATGTCGAGGCAAGGAATATGGCGGAAGGCAAGAGATGCCTATGAATTTTGTTATGGAGGTGTGTTCGATGTCCGGGGGATTGACTTTATGGGACCCTTTGTGAGTTCAGGTGGCATGAAATACATTTTGTTCTTGTGGATTATGTGTCAAATGGGTAGAAGCTGTGGCTACACCTAATAACGAGGCCAAGAGTGTCATGGGGTTCCTCAAGAAGAACATATTTACTCGCTTTGGTACTCTGAGAGCTATAATCAGCGATGGTGGATCCCATTTTTGCAATAGAGCTTTTGCGGGTTTAATGAAGAAATATGGTGTAAAACATAGGGTGGCAACACCTTATCATCCTCAGACAAGTGGGCAGGTTGAAGTATCCAATAGGGAGATCAAGAGTATTCTAGCAAAAACTTTAAATGCAAATAGAACTGATTAGGCCCGCAAGCTCGATGATGCTCTATAGGCATACCGGACTGCTTTCAAAACTCCGATTAGGACTTCACCCTTCAAGCTTGTGTTTAGAAAAGCTTGTCACTTGCCGGTTGAACTTGAGCACAAGGCTATGTGGGCGTTAAAGAAACTGAATATGGATTGGGAAGAAGCAACCAAGCTCAGGTTGTTTCAATTAAATGAGATGGATGAGTTTCGGTACTAGGCATATGAGAGTGCAGCACTATATAAAGAAATGATGAAGCAATACCATGACAAGAAAATCTTGAAGCGAGAGCTCTACAAAGGTGATCCTGTATTGCTGTTTAACTCTCGGTTGAAGTTGCTACCTGGCAAGCTTAAATCAAAGTGGTCTGGTCCGTTTGAGGTGGTAGGTGTTTCACCCCATGGAGCGATTGAGTTAAAGTCCAGAGATGGAACGAGGACATTTAAGATGAATGGGCAGAGATTGAAGCACTATCACGGGATGGTTTCGGAGAATAGGATTGTTGACTGATACAGGTTGAAGTACCTCGAAACGAATGATGATCTGGTGCACGCAGTTAAGGAGTGAATGGTTACCACTGTCGTGCCGCGACATTAAATCAAGCGCTTCTTGGGAGGCAACCCAAGTGTAATGTTTATTTTTCTTTTGTTTGTTTTTTATTACATATAGGGTAATGGTTGTTTTGGTGCAGGAATATATTGCAAAAAATATTGAATAAGCCGGTGAAGTTAAGTAGTAAGATCGTTTCGCAACATTGCAAAATACACTGCTTACGGACCGTATTTCACAATACGGCTCGTAAAATGGGGCGTATTTAACAATGTCACAAAGCATAAGAAGACCAAATGCAACATGAAAGTTTACGACCATGGAAGACAGACCGTATTGTGAAATATGGTCCGTAAATCTGATCGTAATCTTTCATGAGACAATACAATGTACTGCCCACATCAATATCTCTAAATACGGGACGTAAATCACTTTACGGACCGTATTTAGACCAAAAAAATTATAAACTGGGCAGCCATTTAAAACACGGGTAGAGAGACAACAGCTATAACCTTTCCACTTCATACCACACTATCCACATAACTCCCTAACTTCATAACTCCCTTCCTCCCATTACAAACCCATGATCTCCCACCAAAAAAAAAAACCCATCATCTTCCCTTTTTTAGACTCAATAAATACACAACTTCACACTCTCAAACACTCCACTCTCACAAAATCTCAAAATCTCTCTGTCCTAGGTTGAAAATTGGTTGTTATTGAAGTTGTTTTCTCAAAGTCCTTCAAGTTATCATCTGTTGGTTCATCATAAAAAGGAATGGGTCAGAAAAAGAGCGCAAGGAAAACGGGGGCCAAAAGCAAAGGCACAAAAAAGAAAGTGCGCTCGGATTTTAATTTGATAGATGAACCCTCCAATTCGGAAGGGGAAAAATCAGGATCCGAGTGCGCAGAAGTTATACCGCCACCAAAGGTCAGAGGGGCCCCCACGCAAGGCACATTGGCAAGGCCATCTACGCCCCCAACCATGACCCCATCCACATCTGCGTCGGAAGCCTCCCAGTCTGAAGAGGGGGATTCTGCCACGGAAGTATCAAGCAGGGGGGCTACCAACCAAACAGCATAGGAGAGTGGCTCAGTAGGGCCAAGTGATGGTAATGCTCCGGATGATGGTACGCCGCCAGAGGGTCGTAAACTGGCCGTCCGGACCAAACGGCTGGAGGAAGAAAAACTTCGATTCTCGGTCAAAGGGTCAAAGAAATTGTATGACTAATGGATGGCTGGGACAGAAACTGGGGGACAGATGCAGAGGAAAGTATTTGAGGTGCGGCGACTGATTTTTGATGGTATCTCGGCTCATCTACAGCTGGACGATACAATCAAAATGTACAAGCCGAATGTTTTCACTCATGAACCGGGAGACTATGCTCCGCACATTGTGCGAGAATTCTATGCATCATATGGGGCTGTGTTGATGTCGATGAAGAAGCCGAGTCGTGCGTGGAATGAGATACCCATTTTGGAGAATGTGACAGTCCGGAACTCACTTGTCGATATTTCCTCCAAAGCCATCAACAAAGTCCTATTCGGTAATGATTTTGTGGCGCCATCGATCCGAGCCTCGTTCTAGAACAAAGAGACCGGAAAGACAAGAAATGTGGAGGGAACGGATCACGCGATTATCACATCTGAGCCACATAAGCAAAAATGGACTAATGATGGGAGAGTCAAGATTGCTAAAAGTTATTTGTCCACGGAAGCTAAGTCTTGGTGGACGTTGCTTTGGTACAGGATCACTCCAACCCAGACGGATAATACCCTCTCCACCAGTCAGGCAGTCACTATTGCCTCGTTGATGTCAAAGTATCCGATGAATATTGGGGAGCTCATTGCTGAAGAGCTGCATGTGCGGGCACACAAGCCCAACCAGAACATGGTATTTTCGTGTCTTATCACGGAATTGTGTAGACAGGCAAGGATATTTCAGCTTCCAGAATGGGACAACACCATCACAGCTGCTCGTATGGGAGATTAGAGAAAGAATAAGGTAAAGGGCAAGAACGACCGAGAGACGGATCAGTCCGGTGATGACGATGACACTCAGTTAGAGTTGAGTCCGAGCCATGCTTATGGGACTGACCCAGTAGAGTCCAAGATTAGTGTTGCTGCTACTGAGACTGATGCTCCCACTACAGGTGTCCCAGATACTGTAGATACACCGGCTTCTGTAACCGAGATAGGTGTTTCTAAGGCGAGGCCTCCACCACCACCTCCGGCCACACAGGGCCCTCTCTTGGGTCCGGCAGCATCGCCGCCGAGCATGCCGAGTCCGTCGATCCAGTCGAGTTGCTTCACTTCAGCCATGCTAATTATAGCGCATTGCAGTCAAGGCAATGAGGGCTGAAAGGCAGGTAAGAAAAATCTTGCAACAATTTAAGCTGAAAGTGGTAAAAATAGTGCAGTAGTTGGTTACAGAGGCGACCACAGAGAACCGTGCGGAGTTCAAGAAAAAACACAAATTGTATCAAGCTTGACTGGATAGTTTTGAGTGTAAATTATTGACTCAAGAGCAGACCACACCCGGTAGGGAGTCTGTCTCATTGAGGAGTGAGTTGGATAAGCTGAAAAAGGAGCTTGAGGCACTCAAAGTGCAAGGTATGGTAGCCGCACCAGTGCCAGCACCACGTGCCATTTTGCCTAATACGTTTAAGGTGCTGGATCTAATAGATTATGCGGAGGAGGCGGAGGATGCCGAACCCCTTGTGCGCGATACAGGAAAGACGGTCCGTGAGCCATCTGAGGACCCAGAGGAGTTGGGCAAGAGATTAAAGAAGACAGAGGAGAAGGAAATGCAACAGGCATTTTTCATTCGTTAGTTGAGCTGCAGCGCCAACCAGGAGAGTCCACGAGTCAGCCGCCGGATGTAGCGAGCCAGTCGTGAGTTTCGCACAGCACCAAGGGCGCCAAGGTACCACCTTTTTCCCTCGTTCTTATAAGTGATGCACTGAGACAGTGCTTGATTTTTTGTTGGGGGTGGGAGTGTTGGCACTAATGTAGTGTAGATATATGTTTAGGAACCCCCTCAGCTTTTCTTTGCCAGAGTTCTTTTCCTAAGGGGTGTTATTTTTGTCGAATCTGGCATGTTTAAGTTGTTGCTTAGGTTGAATAGAGTAGTTTTGACTTAGTTGGTATTGCTCTTTAACTAAAAGCATGTGATTATGGTTTGTGGAAATTTTGGACCCCTCGAAAAAGAAAAAAAAAGATTTTAATGCATACTTAGAACAGTTATTGTTTGACATGATTGATTCTTTATATGACATTATGATTATTGGGGTATTGTGTGTGATAAATGACTACTTAGGAGGTCGCAAGTGTAACAATGATTGTCCTCATGCCAATGTGTGTGTGAGTTGTTAGTTTGATTCTGTTTATGCATGTATAATCTAGAACTTGCCCGGTTGGACTTGTTTGAAATCCGAAAGTTAGTTTGGTTGTGAAATGATCTTAGGCTTTCTTTGTGTAAATAGTCACTTTGCCTAAATAAGCCTTACCAAAAGCTAAACATATCCCTAGTCTCCCTTTTTTGAGCCTTTTGACCTTTTTCTTGGCTAGCCAAATATGAAACCTCACCCGTTGTGCAATTTATCCATCTTCGCACCCGTTCCCTCCTTGATGCTACTAGATAGATGAGGCAAAGTGCCTAAGTTAGGGGTGAATTAAATGTGAATTAGATGTTAAAAACATAAGTTGGGGGTGGTGGAGTTTGCTAGTGGAGATTCGATGGGGTAGTTGCATATATATATATATATATATATATATATATATATAAAGAGAGAGAGAGAAATTAGAAAATTGTAACACAACAAGATTTGTAAGTTGGTTAGGAATAAAACCACATCGAGGTCAAAAACTTGAAAGGAAATAAAGGGGTTGGAAAGAAAAGAGGTGAATTAAGGTGAAGAGATGTGTAGTGTTCAAGGAGGGTGAGTCACTAATATCCAAAAAGTATCCTACCCGTCCCTAAGCCTACATTACAAGCCAAAACAAGCCCTAATGTGATCACAACCAAGCGAGCCTAGGATGAAAACATAGAAAATAAGGGCAAGCCTATGGTATTCTCATGTGTAGATATGAAGTTCTTTGTGAGTGTGAGTGTTTTGCTCTTCTCTTTCATCTTCCCCCCATTTTTGTTGTATATATGTGTGTTGGGACATTCTTTGGTCTGTGTGAGGGCATAAGGATGAGAATTGAGCAAAATAAAGTGACCACCTAAAGTAGAGTTTGTGTGCATCATAATATGTTCGATAATGTAATGTCATGCATTGAAGCTTCATTGTTATTCATAGCATTCTTGAGTTGTGTATATTGTTTTGAAAAGAGAAAGTGGGGATGGTCCTTTAAGAGAACGCGCATGCTGGTAGTTGAGAGTCAAAACCAATGTAGACATTATTACTCTGTGATATCTAGGTGTTAGATTGAGTCATTGTTTTGTATGGCTTGCTTGAGGACAAGCAAAGACTTGAATTAAGGTCATGATGTGCCGGGCATTTATGACACATTCGAGCCCTTTTTAAGAGAAGTTTTACTTGTTTTTAAGCCAGTCGGTGTCTATTTAATGTGTTTTTAGTGTTTTTGGTGTAACGGAACAGATTCGGAATGAAAACGATTGAAAGTGCGTAGTGGTCGTAAACTCAGTTTACGGATCGTATTCTTAAACACAGGCCGTATTCCATGGGCGTATTAAAGAATAAGAAGAACCAAAAAGGCAGGCTAAGGAAATGGTGATTTACGAACAACCTTTACGGACCGTATTCCACTTTACGGTCCGTATTTCAAAGCATTTTTAACCATTCGAGCATTTGGCAGAAAGTCAAAATTTTGGAAGTTGAAAGATGACTGGGCAGTTTACGGACCGTAAACCAATTTACGGTCCGTATCTCAAGAGATTGAAGTTGCTCAAAACTGGAAGGAAGACCTGGTCGTAAATTGGTTTACAGTCCGTATTTCACTTTACGGACCGTATTTTGTATCGACGGGGACCAAAGTGCAAATCTGCAACTTTCATGTTTTTAGAACCTATAAATAGTCGATGTAGGGTTTTAATAATTATCAGTTATGATATTTTTGTCTCTTGACTTAGAACATTAAAAACTCTCTAGTTTTTGAAGGTTCAAACATCAATTCAAGTATTATCAATTCCACTTTTCTTCCAAAGTAAGCAATTATGAATTCTTCAATTTTTTATTTCTTGTTCTTTGTCATGAGTAGCTAGAATCCCTTACTAGGATTGTGAACCCAATGATGGGTGTTGTGTGATTGGGTTGTGATTCATATACACATAATAGATTATTAGGTTTTATTTATTCTTCATTCTTCAGTCATAATTAATGGTTGCAAACATTGATTAAAGCCATAAACCTTGATTTATTTGGAAAAATAATTAGGGTTGGTAAGAATAAATAACAAGGACTCAAAGCTTTAAACTTTGTTTAATAAATTCACTTAGGAATAAGAAGAATTTACTTGGCATGATTAATCGTTCTTCATAGTTACTTTCGTATATTTGAGAAAATCATAGAAAGAGATAATCTTTATTTATTGGGAAATAGTAGAGATTCATATAGAGATTAAGTGCATTCATATAATGATCCATTAGAAGTATATCAAGATCAATACCCATGATCATACACTCTATCTAACGGGGACACAACCTTAGTTTCTTTTACCATAAATTACCACCAAAGCAAGTAGTTAGCAATAAGTCACTAAAAACCCAACTTTTACCAAAATCATCGTATTAAGACATTAGACCTAAACATAGCATCCTACGATTTTAGTAACCTTTTCACACCATATTCCCTGTGGGATTCGACTTCAACCTTGTTGGGTTACTATATTTGACAACGTTCGCGTTATAGCATTAATAGGTATAATTTGAGCGTATCAGGTCACAATGAGGAGAAAGCTACAAAAGGCCACATCAGGAAAACACGATGGGAATTCTAAGGACAAGACCCTAATCGTGTTAGGGGGGAAACTATGGACAAAGGTATTAAAGGTCGAAGTTGATCAAGAGAACCGCTCAAGCTATTCCAAACATAAGGTGTTATATGACATTGGTAGTAGAGAGGTGAAGTGTAAGGAAGCATTCCGTGACATTCTTGGAAAATATTGGTTAAGGACTATATTACGAGTGGCAATACAAATGGGAGCGTGACTCAAGACTTATAGGTTTTTCTACAGAATCTTTTGAAGCGACTCAACATATTTCAGCCACGGTAAGGGATACGAATGTTGCCAAGGACAAGTAAGTAACACGCGAATGGAATCTAACTTCTACTCCAAACCAAGGTTGAGAGCCCTAACCAGTCAATCAGGAATGAAGAAAAAACTCAAATATGTGACAAAGGCTTCGGCATTCCTCGAGTTCTATTCTTTCTTAAAGAAGATTCGAGAAGGAGATGGAAGTAAAGGACGCGTTCTCAGAACACGAATAAGGTATAGGTTAAAAGAGAGGGTCAGCATAGTTGGATGAGATTGGAAGGGCCTTAAAATGATGCGCCGGCTCAGGTAATACCCCTATTTGCTGCAAGGTATCCCACCTGTCAACTGGGACTTGATTAGTGGTATATCGGTCAGTCGCCACGGGAGCAAGTGACAACCTA
>NW_026719449.1:0-27936 GCF_029784015.1 Lycium ferocissimum
ATTTCATGAAAAATTAATAACTTTCCATAATTCACTTTTAAACCCAAATTTTCCTTAATATTTCATGCCAATAAAATTGTAAGCAACTTATGCCTTAAAACAAAATCGAAGGTCAAAAATCTCAATTCGTATCCCGGAATAGTCTTGTCCTTAACTTTTCATGGTTAACCTCGGATTATCCCAATGTACAAAATACGGGATATAACATTAACGTTCTTGCCCAAATGGGTAACAAAGGCTAATAGCCGACAATATTGTAAACTTCGGTAATAAAGCAAATCACTTATCTTGAATATCTTGCTTTCATGAAGCATTTACGAGAAAAAAGGGATAATATGCCTCCATCATACTCAAGATATGCTCGTAATTGATGATAACGAGGACATTGATTCATATGAAGAAAACACCATCGAGAGTTAATAATTCTCCTTGAGAATGATGGTCTTCAATGGAAGGATGAACCTTGGCAAATAATGCAAAGGTATTTTGATACAACCATACGCTACTCCGACTTATAAATATCGGATGAATTATGAAATGATCCTTTCATATACGTAGTCACCGAATTCCGCATTTTTATCCCGCTAATAGCAAAAAAATGTATAATTTTTCAAAAATTATCATAAAAAGGTATTTTCTCCAAATGAATGGGGAATAAGTCCATTAAAGGAAAGGGATTATATCCATCCAGAACAAAAAGTTCCAGTTAAATTTAATTATTGGGATTATGTTGACAGCTTTAATAAAGCTTTTCTATATGAGAATCCTAATAGGAAACACTCATGGTTTATAAAAATATGTGCCAATGTTTATAAATAGGGCATTCCAAATTGGTTTTATCAATAGTTGATCCATTATGGTCCAACCATAAAATCTTTACCCGAACCATTCAAAAGTTTATATACTGAATGGGTTGATGTCTCTCCAAAAATTATAGATTTGGAAAATAATATTACTCTCTCTGAAGAAATTTCTAATATGTATTTCTTCATTGAATTCTCTATTCCATGGATTATGAAATGGTGTGAGAGGTGGGTTATACCCTACACAATATGCCTTGCTTAAATAGAATTTTTTATACAAAATTCTGAAAAAAATTATTACAAAAATCAAAAGATGGTACTATCCCAGGACAAGATTTGATAAATCAAATTAAAACCACCATTGCACATTATAAGGACTCCATTAGCTCCAGACAAAAGGAGGTTTCCAGTCCTTTTGAGCACATTGCTCGAAAAATTCAGATGAAGAAAGGAGTAATTCCCCCAGAACAGCTAATAAGCACCTACGTGGAGGAATTTAAATCTAATTTGATGCAGCATCTTAATATGGAAGCTATTTCTGATACATCAATGGCATCTGTTGGTCATACCACTGATAATGATGAAGAAGAAGAAGAAGACTATAATACTCAAGTCTTAGCAGGAGAATCTCAAAGTCCAGCTAATACCGAGGACTTTGCACAATTTGCGGCCCAATTCCTTGGCCAAACGGAAGAATCTTCCAGCTCAGCAAAAGACAAGGGCAAATAAGTGGTGGGACCCGCCACTAGGCGGCTACTTTTATAAAGTAGGAATCTGCTTTTATAAAGCAACTTTAATTATTAAAGTTGTAATAATTATGTTTTTACTTTCGGCTACTTTTGGCCGCTTTTGCTTTTTGCTTTTTATCTGGCCATCATGTTGTCGGCCATTCACTTTTTAATTTTGTTGTTTTGTATTTCTGATCCGTTATATAAGGATCATTCTTCTTAGTTGAGAGGCAAGTCTTGGAACCCCCAAGCACGAGCTCTCTCCCACTCTCTCCTTGTAAAAATCTTCCTATAAATAAAAATCTTGTTGATATAAACTTCCTCTCTGCTGAGCACAACCTTCATCCTTAAGGTAATTTTTATTTTTCTTTTAATTTCTTTATATTTAATTCAGTTCATGTTTAGCCTTATAGGCTAAATACTCCGTTGAATTACGTCACACTAGACTACTGAGATCATGGTAATAATGCTTTAATGCATCATGATCATAGCCAAAACATGATGTTCAAGGTTAGGTAGAGATTGACCCTGCGGTGACTGTTCATAACCAAAGCCGGGTCCCGTTGTTGGCCCGCTTAGCCGAGGATGGCGTTTTAGGGCGTTTGTTGGACTTGTTCTGGTAGGAACAACCCCAACGCCAGGGTCGGTAACCTAGTAAAACTGCTGTTACCTAGATGGCATCATGATTATGGCGCGATCCTGCTGTGTTTTTTATTATTATTATTATTATTATTATTATTATTATTATTATTATTATTATTATTATTATTACTATTATTACTATTACTATTATTATTATTACTACTATTAGTATTACTATTATTATTTTTATTATTATTATTATTATTATTATTATTTTATTCTTATTGTTGTTCTTATTGTTGTTCTTGTTGTTGTTGTTGTTATTGTTATTATTGTTATTATTGTTCTTATTGTTGTTATTGTTGTTGTTATTGTTATTATTGTTGTTATTGTTGTTATTATTGTTATTATTGTTAGTAGTATTATTATTATTATCATTACTATTACTACTACTATTACTATTCTCGTATGAGTATATTAGGTGAGTTCATTATTATTTTCATTAATTATTATTATTATTATTATTATTAGTAGTAGTAGTAGTAGTAGTAGTAGTAGTAGAATATCAAATTAGGTAATAATAATAATAATAATAATAATTATTATTATTATTATTATTATTATTATTAGTAGTAGTAGTAGTAGTAGTAGTAGTAGTAGATTATTAAATTAGGTAATATTTTGAACTACAATTAATAACTTCTTTTATAATTAATGCAAATAGAATTTGTTGCCAAGTGGCTTGTTCATATTACGTCACTTGGCTTAATATTAAGCTAGACTACTTTCTTTTTATATATACTAGTATATGTACCGCATTCAGTAAGAGTTTTTCAAAATTAAAAGAATATTAATCATATTAAAATGTGATTTATGTGGTAGCCAATTTAGTGTTCAAGTAATTCTTTATATTTACAAAGTATAATACTTAATTTCATCGCGATTATCAA
Source organism: Lycium ferocissimum (assembly GCF_029784015.1). Classification (NCBI taxonomy): domain Eukaryota; kingdom Viridiplantae; phylum Streptophyta; class Magnoliopsida; order Solanales; family Solanaceae; genus Lycium; species Lycium ferocissimum. Next base: position 3,064 of record NW_026719449.1, read on the forward strand.
ATACAAATAAACCTATCCTGCAAAAGTAACGAACCACATCATACTTTGAATCAACTTTTTTTTTTCTTAATACAACTGGGAACCATTTATAAACAAATAAAAGCATCTCTTATTAAGAACAAATATATTAACCTTCCTAGTTACACCAAGTTGTAACTTTCACATTCAAGCCAAAAATAGGATCTAAAAGGCAACCTAAATTAAGAAAAAAGAGATAAAAATTGTCGAGAAATATTTAAATTGTTTTAAAACAAACAAGTAAACCTATTAAACTTAAGCAAGATCCATATTGTATTTCTAAATATCAGTTCCCATAATCTCTACAATAATCATATTCTCTATTCCGTTAACACTCTTTGCATTTTCTTTATCACTTCTGTATATTGACCTTCGTGTGGTACTATTTTATCGATAAATTACAACTTAACGGTGATGGTTTTTCTTAATTATTAACTTACCTTTTTTTAAATCTCTTATTGCCTTGCATGCCAATTATTTCCTTCATCTCAATTTATGTGATACTTCTCACTTTTCGAGAGTTAATTTGACTAAATTTTGTAGCTAAATTGAAAAAGATTAACTCAATATTTTAAAATTAAAATTTATATATTTGAAAACTACATGTAAAATATTATAAGTTGTAACTTTTATCATATCAATTTGGTGAGAAAAAAAAAAGACATCTTAAAATGATGGTCGAAATTCATGCAGTTTGAATCTCATAAAGCGAAAAGTATACATAAATTATGACAGAGGGAGTATAACTTTTGTATCTAAATAAAGCATTCATCAAACTTACCAACTTTAACACTGTAAATAATTCAAATCATTTCTGAACATCCCCCGACATTAACTTACTATGTAATTCAATTTTGTTGTATAATGCTCATGCACCCCTTGTTGAGCATTGACTTTTCTCCCCAAAAGTTTCCACATCAAGCACCAATGGCTAATCAATACATTTTACCCCAGAATCGTTATTTATACATGTGGACATGGTGAAGAACTGGAGATATCGTTAATAATTGCTATATATTTAGATTTTAACTTCCTCATTGTTTACAACAACAACATGCCCGTGTCAAGAGTCTCTGTGCAGGAGACCATTTATAAAATCAATTAGATTAAAACATACATTAGAGAGGGTAAATTAGTCATACTATAATTTCTTGTATTATCAACAACAAATAGATTAAAGATTTTTTACAAAAAAATAAAATAAGAGAGATAAACATAATATCGTAAGTCACAAGGGAAATTAGTGTTATGAGGTCAAATTTGTTGGGAGGAATCTGAAACTATTCATATTATTCATGTTAATTCATGTATACTTAAAACAAATGATAGGCTCAAAAAGTGAGCCAAGAATAAAATTGCAATGTGGTTCACAAACTTTGACTTGCTATATATCTATTCACAATTAGTTATTTAGTTACGTACCCTCGATGATATTCTTACAGTGGCAGATAATGAAAAATCAGATACAAAATGATATTAATAGAATTAACTTTAGAATTAAACCAAAGAATACAAACATATATAACAATTGAGTATGAAGCAATTAGATTAGTAATTTGATTGAATAATAATTAGTATTTGTAAGCTTTATATTTTAGTTAAACGCACTTTAATACATCATTTAAAAAAATTATTGCATCAACTTCATTTTCTCATTAAAATATTATAATTTATTAATTCAAATTTTTTATTTGACCCTCTTTTAAGGTTTCCTCCTTGCATTCTCATATGCAAGTGTTAACCAATTTCACAAAACACAATGAGGTTACATCAATTTAAATTTGAAATTCTCTCTAAAATAACAATAAAGATCAATTTCAAATTCAAGTAAATCTCGGATTCACATACAAATCGCAAAAAATGCTACTTTCATACAATATATTCAAAAAGTAAATTATGAATTATCATCTACTTAAGTTTGTTTTAATACATTATAAAACAAAAGAAAACTAATCCCTAAAAAAAAATATAACAAATAGCAAGCTAAAAAAAAAAAAACGTACTTTTTTAGAAAATTACTTTCTATATGTAACCAAGATAATTTGGTAGAATGAATAATGAAAAATCCCATGCTAATCAATGAAGTAGCAAGGAAAAAGGTATGTAAATGGTTGTGAAGAAAATATCTTAAGTATGTAAATGGATAATAAATAAGAAAATATATTTTTCTATTGAAACGAAAGTTATTGAGTTTTCCAATTTCTCAATTTTCTTTTCTTTGGGTAATCCATCGAAAGTTCCTCTCAAACTGGATTAAATAAATGAACTATCACCATCATTAAGCAATAACATAAACACGTAAAATAAACCAAAATATCATAATACTATGAGCATTAGGTTCAATAAATAATAATCTTAAATAGTAACAAAAGTTAGCAATTAGAAAGCGCCAAATCGACTAATTAAATTTTCAATACGAAATTAATTTTCTAATTTACATAGTTGAGTGTATCCATTTTCTATCAAAAAACAAATAAACAACATTAAAATAATTACATTAAGAAATAATACCTGTTTGACTTTAGGCCTGGGTATAGTAGGCAAAAAACCTATTTTAGTGTCATAATTTCCTGTAATACGACTATCACCATCTGCGCATAGAAAGAGTCCGGAACCAAAATGCCCCCAAAAAAATTATTTTGAACCAAAATACCCCAACAAAAAATAATGTTAAAAACCTTTTGCTCCAAGAAAATATCATGCTAAAGCACTTAACTTGTAAATCCGTTATTGATTTTAGCGCATTATTTTTGCGCCTATAGCAGTTAGCTTGAAGGACCTTTAGCGCAGTAAAATAATGCGCTATAGATAGTTGGCTTTTATCTATAGCGCATTATTTTACTGCGCTATAGTAGTCCACCATTTTCCTAACTCTTATTCCACTTTCACTCCTTTTTACGTAGTTTAGCCGTATATTAATCATCAAGTTTTGAGACTCCAACTTTAATATTTTATATAGAACCCTACTTATATTTCTACAATCAATAAGATAGGCTCAATACATAAAGAATACGCAATACTTTGGATTGTCGTTTTAGTGGAAAAGATGAAAAGGCTAAATCCTTTTTTGTTTGAAGACTTGTAGTCATTAGTTTTACGTTATTTATCTTTTAGGGTTTCGTTTTATTTTTAAATTAATGCTTAACTTTATTTCGAATGTGTCACATTTTTTTTATTATCAATTTAGGATGTGAAACTATAAATAATAATAAAAACTAAGATAATATGTATAAATATGCAAAAAATATATTATATTTACGATAAATTGTACAACACTAATGTATATACACTATCGAGGACGGGTTCCACATGTAGTATCTTCGGAGACTATCCCTAGGCCTAAGGCTCATGCCATCCCCACCGCCCTCGCCATCGTCCTTCTTCCTCTTAATAACCAGGCGCTCCAAGTCATGATCATCTCCTCTTCCCCTGGCCTGTGCGCCCTTGACTAGAACGTGCTTCTTCTTGGGATCTGCTCCGCCGGCACGCTCGTGTAACCTCAGCCGAGCTAGGTCTGAAACTCGACCTCTTCCTCGTCGGGAGTCGCCACCTGTTGCGCCGAAGGATGAAGACGAAAAAGTATATAATAATCAAGCACCATTTCTTATTTATATTGAATACATTAACGTTATTTATTTAATCTGTGTGTGTTTCCGGGCGCTAGTTATCTAAATATATACGGTCCGTAGGCTCCGAGATGGGTGTGGTGGTGAATATGAGGTAGTCTCCGGACGAGATGTGTTCGAAGTCCAAGTAAAGGTTATAAAGATTAAATAAATATTTACCTTATATTGAATAAAAGTAGTTTTAAGTAAAAAACTTGTGCGCCTCGGTAGTCTATGAGAAGACACCTTCCGCCTCGGCTAAAAACGGTACGAGAATGCTACCGAATGGGTCGCTCGTGGACCCACCGGCGCCGAATCCTAAAATATCGAAAAAAACGAAATAATATACCGAGAATCTAAACTTTTCGGACGAAATTTAATAGAAAATGACGTTTTTGGATGTGGGACCGCCTCATTTTTTTCGTCAATGGCGGTTTCTATTTTTTTTTTTTAAACCACCGGAGGGAAAAAATGGTGGAACCCGATCGGTTTATGTTGAAGGATATATAATTCAAAAGATTTTGACCGCGCTATAGGTGAGAGAATAATCGTTATAGCGCTTTAAAATCTTGCGTTATATGTGACAATCAACTACTATAGCGTAAAGTAAAATAATGCGCTAAAGCACTTAACGGACCAAGTCAAGAATCATAAGTGCTTTATTGCAAGATTTTATTAAAGGTACTTTTGTAACATTTTTTTTTGTTGGGGTATTTTGGTTCAAAATAATTTTTTTGGGGGCATTTTTATTCCGTGCCCGCATAGAAATGAAATGTTAAAACTAAATAAATTTTGAAAAAATGAAGAATATGAAGAATGCAATAAATATAAATTCACAAATAGAGCTAACGATTAATATCAAAAGTGGAGAACCTCTAACATTGGCATTATGTATTACTGAGGGATATATATAAAAGATGTTATCAAAAATTCAAATTCAAATTAGGTAATATTTTGATTAAATTAAATATAGAAAGAAAGATATTAAGCTAGACTACTCTCCTTTTATATAAATATAGATATTAGTAGTAGTAGTAGTAGTAGTAGATTATTAAATTAGGTAATATTTTGAACTACAATTAATAACTTCTTCTATAATTATTGCAAATAGAATTTGTTGCCAAGTGTCTTATTCATATTACGCCACTTGGCATAATATTAGTTAGACTACTCTCCTTTTTTTTATATATATATATATATATATATATATATATATATATATATATATATATATATAGATAAGTAGTAGTAGATTATTAAATTAGGTAATATTTTGAACTACAATTAATAACTTCTTTTATAATTAATGCAAATAGAATTTGTTGCCAAGTGGCTTGAAATATATCATATTACGCCACTTGACTTAATATTAAGCTAGACTACTCTCTCTCTCTCTCTCTCTCTCTCTCTCTATATATATATATATATATATATATATATATATAGTTGTTGTTGTTATTATTATTATTATTATTATTATTATTATTATTATTATTAGTAGTAGTAGTAGTAGTAGTAGTAATAGTAGTAGTAGATTATTAAATCAGGTAACATTTTGAACTACAATTAATAACTTCTTTTATAATTAATGCAAATAGAATTTGTTGCCAAGTGGCTTTGTCATATTACGGCACTTGGCTTAATATTAAGCTAAACTACTCTCCTTTATATATATATATATATATATATATATATATATAGATTATTATTATTATTATTAGATTATCAAATTAGGTAATATTTTGAACTACAATTAATAACTTCTTTTATAATTAATGCAAATAGAATTTGTTGCCAAGTGGCTTGTTCATATTACGCCATGACTTAATATTAAGCTAACTACTCTCCTTTTATATATATATATATATATATATATATATATATATATATATAGATATAGATAGTAGTATTAGATTATTAAATTAGGTAATATTTTGAACTACAATTAATAACTTCTTTATAATTAATGTATAGAATTTGTTGCCAAGTGGCTTGTTCATATTACGCCACTTGGCTTAATATTAAGCTAGACTACTCTCCTTTTATATATATATAGATAGCAGCAGTAGTAGTAGTAGTAGATTATTAAATTAGGTAATATTTTGAACTACAATTAATAACTTCTTTTATAATTAATGCAAATAGAATTTGTTGCCAAGTGGCTTGTTCATATTACGCCACTTGCCTTAATATTATTATTATTATTATTATTATTATTATAGTAGTAGTAGTAGTAGTAGTAGTAGTAGAAGAAGAAGAAGACTATTAAATTAGGTAATATTTTGAACTACAATTAATAGCTTCTATAATTAATGCAAATAATTTGTTAAGTGGCATGTTCATATTACGCTACTTGTAATCTTATATATATATATATATATATATATATATATATATATATATATATATATATATATATATTATTATTATTAGTAGTAGTGTAACGACCCATTTGGTGGTTTAGCACTTTTAGGCATAATATTCCTAAAACACCCTTTTCGTGGTCAAATCTTTCACCCTTTTCTATAGTCTGCGATAACGGGTGATTCGGTTATTTAATTGACGAGTTTTAGTCCTCATTTGACATGCGAGGACGAATGTTCTAAAGGAGGGGAGAATGTCACACTCCATAATAATCCTTGCTACTTGTATTAAAACAAGAAAGAATGAGTTAAGAAGGTTCAAGGAAAGTTAATCGAGTTAGTAAGAATATCGTTATAAATATGGTTGTCTTAAGTATCTCGAGGTGACTTTGGTAACCTAAAGGATTTGAAATCGCGTTATGAGTATGTATATGAGGTAATGTGAGTGACCTTTTAAAGTATTTGAGATTATTAGTAATGATATAGAAGATGGACAAAAGATAGGAATATACTTTTTCGATTGGAGTTTCGTCGAAGCTTTGTGAGTTCTACTTATGGTTATTGTGATTCTACGGACCCTTCGAGACATGTATATGAATTGTTATGGATGTAAATGACTGTGTATATGTATGTATAAGAGGTTACATGAGGTTGGAAGAGGATTAGAAGTTAAACGAAATGAATCGGAACAATTTCAGTAAAATCTCGGACCCGATTTTAGCCTATATTGTAGGAGGCATATCTCCTAGTATATGAGGAGTTTTAAGGTGTTTCAAAAGCCTAAAATTAAGTTCATCGAGTCTAGTTTGCAACGCAACAAACAGCTCGTCAAAATGATATCGGGGTAAGGAGATATGGATGATTCAAGTCGGGCTGAGTATTAAGACTATCTCAAGATACAAAGTAGAGACTTTAACTTCCGATTTCGTTTGAAGTCACAATTTATCTACAAATTTTGTTTGGTATAGAAGCATTAATGGAAATTAGGAACTACTTAATCGTGGTGTTAAGTTAAAATTAGTGGCAACAATGAGCCAATATGAACATTAACATGCCATGTCCAAAAGATGACTCAAAGTCATCTTAAATAAGACTATTATGGGAGACATACAAATATACATTTAAACATTAATTCATCCACTACACTTACATTATATTGTGGACAACCAAATTGAAAGAAAATAAGAGGTGAGGTTCGGCCAAGGTGGCTGAAATTGGGGGAGAAAAAGTTGAGGCATGCATTTGAATATTGAGGGCATCTATCACTTTATGAAAGCATGCATTATTTTATGAAGACACACATGTTAGGAAGAATACTTGCACACTTAAATATTGACATTCATCCTTGTATGATTACAATAGACAAAGGGTGGTGCATGAATCATTCAACACACCTAAGATTGTCTTGTAAACAATTAAAAGAAGAAGAAAGGGAACAAAGGGGGAACAAAGGAGGCATATGGCCGAAAGTTGTGAGAAAAATATTGAAATTTTGTGTAAAGTAATTGAGTGCTCAATGTCATGAGTGGAGCATGTGTTGTGTCCAACTTGTAGGCATCATAATTTAACCAAATAATGACTAAGGAATCAGCCATTACATTCATTTTCAACTTCACAACAAAGAAAGAAAACCTAGAGGGAGAGAGAGAGCTCACGGCCAAGGGGCTGATTTTTGAGCCCTTTGAGTCTTGATCCAAAAATTATTTTCCAAGGTGTTTCAACCCTTTAGAAGGTCCCTAAAACGTGAAGATAGTCTTTGGAGCAACAAGAACCATTTCCATCTCAAGTCACCAACTCTAGCCAAGTAGAGAAGTCAAGTTGTCAAGGTAAGATCTAACTTTCTTTTCAAGTATTAAGGGTGATGTAGATGTGTGAATATAAGTTGTATGCATGAAATAAGGTGTATTGATGTTGGAACATGATAGTAGTTATGGGGTTATATGTGTTGATGTTGAAGTATGGTTGTAACTTGACGAACATGAATCGCATGCATAAAATCATGAAAGTTGGTGTTGGAATGTTAGTTGGCCGTAGGGACTATTTTGGTGGAATTAATGGACTGATTTTCTTTAATAAATATGGTTGTTACTATCATAGATCTCATGGTAAAAAGAATGAAAAGAATTGGAAGGTTAAAGGTGAAGTTATGTTAGTATGAAAATGGTTGAATCTATGATTTTATGTGAGAGATGTTGAAGCATGGTGTAGCCGTGTGTGGACTGTTTTGAGAAGAAGTTAGTGAACTGTTTTTACTTGATATTTTGATTGTTATTATCATGAATTTTATGATGGAAATGAAGGTGTTTAATGGTTGGAGTTGAAACTAAAGTCGTTTGAGAATTGTTGTAAGGATTATAGAAATGACGATATAGCGTAGTTGCGTATGAATTGATGTTGTACTTGTCTTGTGGATAGCTGGTCATAACTTGCTGAAATTATATGAAAAGAAGACATGAAATGATGTATAAAAATCGCATGTGGTTGGCTTAGTATGTTCGTAAACGTTTGCAAGAATTCCGAACATCGTTATGTTGTCGGTTAGAGACTGTTTTGGACATGTTGTGGTAGTGGACTGTTTTGGACTTGTGTTTTCATTAAGTTGGAAAGAATAATTATAAGTTAAGAGGATACATCATATTGTATGTTGGATGGGCTGTTATAAGTTGTTACATGCAAACGTTAAGGCTACAAACTAATAAAAGTAACTTGAGAATGTCGAAGCCGTATGTGAATCGTTATTGCATGTTATGAATGTGGGTTGTTTAGAATATTGTGTGGGCTGTCCGGATTGGTATTGAACACATAATTATTGATGTTGTATTGGTAGTATGTGGTTGGTTTAGATACAAGAGAAAACATCGCCTAAACATCTAGAAAGGAGTTACTAACGTTAGAATACGTTTGAATCTCCCCGTAGCTTAACCATAGTTGTTGGCGTCTTAATATAGGTTGAAGTATTATTGGGTAGCGTACACATATTGTGTGACGAATAAGCACTAAAGACCTTGTCCGATCGGAAGCACTTCGAAGGAAAAAGCTTTGGCGTGAAAGTTCGTGACACTGTTCGGCATTGAGGTAGGTTACGGTTTACTTTATGTCTAGACTCCGGTTAGCGAAACGTATGTAAATAGTAGTGATTGACGGGAAAGTATGATAGGCCTTCGGGCATGGTGTGGAGGTAAATTCCATCTAGGTTGGTATTACCGTTGTATGATTATGTGGGCTTGTCGCCATTATTGTGATCTTGTTATGTGGGCTCGTCGCCATTATTACGATATTGTTATGTGAATTTGTCATTGTATTGTGATTTCATGTATTTGATATAATTCTCTCTCTCTTGTTCTCCTTTGGTCATATGGAAGAGGAAGGTTATTGCGAGAATTGAATATTGAATTGCAATTCCTAGTATGAATCTATGGAACCTATGATTGCGGTGATTATTGAGGTTGATTCCATGCGAGGCATGCATCCCATATTCTATGTGCTATGTGATGTAATTATCACCTAGTTGTATCTTTATCACATACTAGCTCCCTCACCTTATGAAAGGGAAGGGTAATATTGATGATTGAGCCGTGGGCAATAATATGACTTGTACTTGTTTATTGCATATTGGTGATATAATTGAGACCGATATCATGCATGACATGCTTTCATATTACTCTTATGTTGTTATAATGGTGAGGAGAGTGATTGAGAGACTCGAGGTTTCTGCCGGAGATTGAGAGTGACGAGAGAGACTCAGGTTTCTGTGGGAGATTGAGAGTGACGAGAGAGACTCAGGGTTTGGGAGATTGAGAGTGACGAGAGAGACTCGAGGTTTTGGGAGATTGTGAGTGTTTGTTGCCCGAGGTTTCTTGCGGGAACGATGGAGTGTCCGATGCCCGAGGTCTTTGCGGGATCGTGAGAGTGTGCTCGTGATCCGAGGTTATATTCGGAGCGAGTGGTACATGGACTTCGCGGGTCCCCCATGGGTCATGACTATGAGGCATTGCCATAGCATGTGTGTACGGGAGTGGAGTGTGAGAGGTGACTCTGCATTGCATAACATTTACATAGCACGACATTGCATTGCATAGCACTCCATTTGAATGGTCATTCATGTCATTGCATGGCACATTCTCGATTGATTCTTGATTTGTGAATTCGAGTTGTTGTTTGTGAGTATTTATTTTAAAGGTTGGATGGAATCGAGGTTTATAGAATTCTCCCTAGGCTTATAATCTGAGATATTGAGATCCCTGTGACTATCGTTAATGCAAGACTTTCTCATGTGCTAGATGTGTGACTGTGTTTGATTACTTATCTGCTTACTTGTTAGTTGCTTCTTGTTTATATGCGTGAACTAACCATTGTCGGCCTATGATACCTACGAGCCTAGTGTTGTGCTCATACTACTCTTTCTACACTCCTTGGAGTGTAGAGTTATTTTCGAGGTGATGTTCGGAGTCTCACGACCGTTTCGAGGCATTCGTCAAAGACGTTTGGGTGAGCTATTGCAACCCGAGTCTCTCCTTAGAACGTTGTTCTCTATCCTTCAACGAAGTCGTATCCAGTTTAGTCCTATATCTATTCAAATTGTAAACTTCTTAGAAGCTCTTGTATGAGTCTAGACCAGATTTTGGGAATTTCTTATAATAATAGTATTTATTCCGCATGTTGTATCAAATTAAGGTAGTTATACGAAGGGTTCGCCCACCAGGGAGGGTTAGTGTGGGTGCCCGCATGATCCATGATTTGGGTCGTGACAAAGTTGGTATCAGAGCTTAGGTTACCCGGTCTATAAGTACAAGAGCAATGTCTAGTAGAGTCTTACTTATGGGTGTGTTGCGCGCCACACTTATAATTGGGAGGCTATGGGACATCTAGGAAACTTCAGATTCTTTCATTATTTCGTGCTACTTCATTCAAATTGGTATCTAGTTGATCCCAATTGGTATCTGAACTTCTCTGTTTTATCTTCTCTCGGATGATGGGAACTCATCCTTAAATTCTTGCGCGAACGGTTGTTTCAATACGTGGTACGGTACGAGTTGTGTTGTCCTAATTTAGATGCGTGACTAAGTTCGGTTTCTAGATATGACCTAAGGTTTCATGAATATTGTGTGGAGTCGTGGTTAGGCTCGTTATTGTGAGGTTGGTTGAAGAGATGGGAGAGGCGATTCATTGGTCATAGGATCTCCATAATTATAGTATTGGGTTTTCTCGGAAGGCGCAAGAGTGCATTTATGGCTTAATAAGAGCGATTTATTTGATGATATGATCGGTTTTGGGAAGATATAGCAAAGTAAGAGTTCTTATGGTATTTTGGCTTTTGCAAGAGTGTTATTTTGATGATGTGACAAATGCGTAAAAAAAAAAAAAAAAAAAAAAATATATATATATATATATATATATATAACGGTTAGTTAGATGTGTATGGTTCGGTATAGTTAAGTAAGGGGTTGGTTATTCATACGTGAGCACCTTTTTGAGGACTATTGAATAAGGCATGGGTCAATGGAATTATTTACGGTAATAGAATGATGATGGTGTGACTAGTACTAATGGTGACAGACTTTTAGAGATCGGTGATCACGTTAGTGAACTTATGAACTAAGGAGAAAGGGGAATTATTTCCATTAAGTATTTTTGGCAAGGGTACTTCGACGAAAGAATAGAGAATCAGAGAAGAAAATATAAGTTTTGAAATTTTGAAGTTCTAGGTTGAGCGAAAGTTGACTTTTGAGTAAACGTGGCCGAAATTGAATTCTAATAGTTCTTTTAAGTCTAGAATGTGATTTATGACTTAGTCGAGTCGTTGGTTTGGTTCCAGAGAGGTTCGGGTGTGATTTGAGTCACTGGTTGAGAAACTAAAGTCAAGAAATTTGAGTTCACCTTGATAAAAACGGATCAAAATGATCCCGTTTGGATGTTTTGAGAGTTCGAGCAGGTTCGTATGATGATTTTGGACTTGTCCACAAACTTTGATTTGATTCCGATGAGTTTCGGACGTATTCGGGTTGTATGATGTTTGTTTTTTTTGTTCCGACATCGTTTTGAGCAAAAGGGTACCATTATGAGCAAACAACCTTTGTTTTGTGTTTCGATTGAACCGTTAGATCCGTATCGTAATTTCGGAGCTGTAGCAACAAGTCTCCTCGCGTTTCGCCATCGTATGAGGGAGATATGACAATTTTACTAAAGGAATTCACGCTAGTTTTTGGTGTAATTTTGCTTAAAAGTTGCGAAATTTTTATGAAATTCGTATAAAAAAATCTGCAGTCTTTCCAAAAACTTTAAACCACCATATCTCATTCATTATAAGGTCAAATTGAGTGATTCAAAAGCCTAACTTGAGTGAAATTTCACAAGGTATCCGTTGGAAGCATCAAAAGCGAGTTTTGGGATCAGTTGGCACGAGAAACGAGGTAGAACAGCTGGGCATTTTTGTTATTAATGTTGCTTTGGGGTTTCTCATAATATTGAAAGCTTGGACTTAGGAGAATTCAAAGGCGTTCTCCAAGTTCCTTCAATGGAGTAAGGTCTAAACCATAATATAGGTATTTCCCCTTGATTCAATTCCTTAGTTTAAACTTTAATCCGGAATTTCTAAAGTAGAAATTGGGGTTTATCCATGAAAAGTGGGTTTGTGGATTCCGTTGAGTTAAAGTATGATTAAATTAATGGGTTACGTTAGTACTTGGTAGTGATTTAAGGTACTATGGTCGCAAGAGGTTATGGGGTGATCGGATGGTGTCCTACGAACTTGGCTCTACGGAGTATTCAGTGGTATGCTTCATGCATTGTGATTTGGAGGTGTAAGTAAGACTTAGAATTAGCAAGGTCAGTTATGAGTGGATCAGTTTGTTGGGATCGCTTAAGGTTGCTCCGCTAAAGCAAGGAGTCTTTCCTGGCAAGAGTATGTTGTGGTTTCGGGTTGGTCTTCATGTATTCCTAAGAAGTTGTGGTACGAAGAAAATTTAAGAATGGTGAAAGAAGGGTTAGTGAAATCAGAATACTTTACCAGTTCAGAGTGGGCAAGGTTTGCGTCTTATTCTAAGGTTGGTGTGGTTCTAAGGAAAATTGTGGGGCCTATCGATAACGTTCATAGGTTTGGATATATAGGATTAGAGCATTTTGACAAAAGCAGTGCTTATATTGGACAACCGAGGATGGAGGAAAATTTGAATTTGGAAATATGAAAATTAGGTCTTTTATCTAAGTTAGAGGGAGTTCCGGCTAGTAGGAGAGAGAGCAGTGTTTATGGCATATTCCGTAGAGGTTTCCCACATTGTCCTATTAAAGATTCTTTAGTTACCATCAGCGTTCATTCTCTCATGTCGCTCGAGGACGAGCGATTGTTTAATTGGTATCGATGTAACGACCCATTTGGTCGTTTAGCACTTTTAGGCATAATATTCCTAAAACACCCTTTTCGTGGTCAAATCTTGGTGTCTATAGTACGCGATAACGGGTGATTCGGTTATTTAATTGACGAGTTTTAGTCCTCATTTGACATGCGAGGACGAATGTTCTAAAGGAGGAGAATGTCACACTCCATAATAATCCTTGCTACTTGTATTAAAACAAGAAAGAATGAGTTAAGAAGGTTCAAGGAAAGTTAATCGAGTTAGTAAGAATATCGTTATAAATATGGTTGTCTTAAGTATCTCGAGGTGACCTGGTAACCTAAGATTTGAAATCGCGTTATGAGTATGTATATGAGGTAATGTGAGTGACCTTTTAAAGTATTTGAGATTATTAGTAATGATATAGAAGATGGACAAAAGATAGGAATATACTTTTTCGATTGGAGTTTCGTCGAAGCTTTGTGAGTTCTACTTATGGTTATTGTGATTCTACGGACCCTTCGAGACATGTATATGAATTGTTATGGATGTAAATGACTGTGTATATGTATGTATAAGAGGTTACATGAGGTTGGAAGAGGATTAGAAGTTAAACGAAATGAATCGGAACAATTTCAAGTAAAATCTCGGACCCGATTTTAGCCTATATTGTAGGAGGCATATCTCCTAGTATATGAGGAGTTTTAAGGTGTTTCAAAAGCCTAAAATTAAGTTCATCGAGTCTAGTTTGCAACGCAACAAACAGCTCGTCAAAATGATATCGGGGTAAGGAGATATGGATGATTCAAGTCGGGCTGAGTATTAAGACTATCTCAAGATACAAAGTAGAGACTTTAACTTCCGATTTCGTTTGAAGTCACAATTTATCTACAAATTTTGTTTGGTATAGAAGCATTAATGGAAATTAGGAACTACTTAATCGTGGTGTTAAGTTAAAATTAGTGGCAACAATGAGCCAATATGAACATTAACATGCCATGTCCAAAAGATGACTCAAAGTCATCTTAAATAAGACTATTATGGGAGACATACAAATATACATTTAAACATTAATTCATCCACTACACTTACATCATATTGTGGACAACCAAATTGAAAGAAAATAAGAGGTGAGGTTCGGCCAAGGTGGCTGAAATTGGGGGAGAAAAAGTTGAGGCATGCATTTGAATATTGAGGGCATCTATCACTTTATGAAAGCATGCATTATTTTATGAAGACACACATGTTAGGAAGAATACTTGCACACTTAAATATTGACATTCATCCTTGTATGATTACAATAGACAAAGGGTGGTGCATGAATCATTCAACACACCTAAGATTGTCTTGTAAACAATTGAAAAGAAGAAGAAAGGGAACAAAGGGGGTCGGCCAAGGAGGCATATGGCCGAAAGTTGTGAGAAAAATATTGAAATTTTGTGTAAAGTAATTGAGTGCTCAATGTCATGAGTGGAGCATGTGTTGTGTCCAACTTGTAGGCATCATAATTTAACCAAATAATGACTAAGGAATCAGCCATTACATTCATTTTCAACTTCACAACAAAGAAAGAAAACCTAGAGGAGAGAGGGGAGAGCTCACGGCCAAGGGGCTGATTTTTGAGCCCTTTGAGTCTTGATCCAAAAGTTATTTTCCAAGGTGTTTCAACCCTTTAGAAGGTCCCTAAAACGTGAAGATAGTCTTTGGAGCAACAAGAACCATTTCCATCTCAAGTCACCAACTCTAGCCAAGTAGAGAAGTCAAGTTGTCAAGGTAAGATCTAACTTTCTTTTCAAGTATTAAGGGTGATGTAGATGTGTGAATATAAGTTGTATGCATGAAATAAGGTGTATTGATGTTGGAACATGATAGTAGTTATGGGGTTATATGTGTTGATGTTGAAGTATGGTTGTAACTTGACGAACATGAATCGCATGCATAAAATCATGAAAGTTGGTGTTGGAATGTTAGTTGGCCGTAGGGACTGTTTTGGTGGAATTAATGGACTGATTTTCTTTAATAAATATGGTTGTTACTATCATAGATCTCATGGTAAAAAGAATGAAAAGAATTGGAAGGTTAAAGGTGAAGTTATGTTAGTATGAAAATGGTTGAATCTATGATTTTATGTGAGAGATGTTGAAGCATGGTGTAGCCGTGTGTGGACTGTTTTGTGAAGAAGTTAGTGAACTGTTTTTACTTGATATTTTGATTGTTATTATCATGAATTTTATGATGGAAATGAAGGTGTTTAATGGTTGGAGTTGAAACTAAAGTCGTTTGAGAATTGTTGTAAGGATTATAGAAATGACGATATAGCGTAGTTGCGTATGAATTGATGTTGTACTTGTCTTGTGGATAGCTGGTCATAACTTGCTGAAATTATATGAAAAGAAGACATGAAATGATGTATAAAAATCGCATGTGGTTGGCTTAGTATGTTCGTAAACGTTTGCAAGAATTCCGAACATCGTTATGTTGTCGGTTAGAGACTGTTTTGGACATGTTGTGGTAGTGGACTGTTTTGGACTTGTGTTTTCATTAAGTTGGAAAGAATAATTATAAGTTAAGAGGATACATCATATTGTATGTTGGATGGGCTGTTATAAGTTGTTACATGCAAACGTTAAGGCTACAAACTAATAAAATTAACTTGAGAATGTCGAAGCCGTATGTGAATCGTTATTGCATGTTATGAATGTGGGTTGTTTAGAATATTGTGTGGGCTGTCCGGATTGGTATTGAACACATAATTATTGATGTTGTATTGGTAGTATGTGGTTGGTTTAGATACAAGAGAAAACATCGCCTAAACATCTAGAAAGGAGTTACTAACGTTAGAATACGTTTGAATCTCCCGTAGCTTAACCATAGTTGTTGGCGTCTTAATATAGGTTGAAGTATTATTGGGTAGCGTACACATATTGTGTGACGAATAAGCACTAAAGACCTGGTCCGATCGGAAGCACTTCGAAGGAAAAAGCTTTGGCGTGAAAGTTCGTGACACACTGTTCGGCATTGAGGTAGGTTACGGTTTACTTTATGTCTAGACTCCGGTTAGCGAAACGTATGTAAATAGTAGTGATTGACGGGAAAGTATGATAGGCCTTCGGGCATGGTGTGGAGGTAAATTCCATCTAGGTTGGTATTTGTGGGCTTGTCGCCATTATTGTGATATGTGGGCTTGTCGCCATTATTGTGATCTTGTTATGTGGGCTCGTCGCCATTATTACGATATTGTTATGTGAGCTGTCATTGTATTGTGATTTCATGTATTTGATATAATTCTCTCTCTCTTGTTCTCCCACCGGTCATATGGAAGAGGAAGGTTATTACCGAGAATTGAATATTGAATTGCAATTCCTAGTATGAATCTATGGAACCTATGATTGCGGTGATTATTGAGGTTGATTCCATGCGAGGCATGCATCCCATATTCTATGTGCTATGTGATGTAATTATCACCTAGTTGTATCTTTATCACATACTAGCTCCCTCACCTTATGAAAGGGAAGGGTAATATTGATGATTGAGCCGTGGGCAATAATATGACTTGTACTTGTTTATTGCATATTGGTGATATAATTGAGACCGATATCATGCATGACATGCTTTCATATTACTCTTATGTTGTTATAATGGTGAGGAGAGTGATTGAGAGACTCCGAGGTTTTTGGGAGATTGAGAGTGAGAGAGACTCCGAGGTTTTCACGGAGATTGAGAGTGACGAGAGAGAGAGACTCCCGGAGATTGAGAGTGACGAGAGAGACTCCGAGGTTTCTGCCGGAGATTGTGAGTGTTTGTTGCCCGAGGTTTCTTGCCGGGAACGATGGAGTGTCCGATGCCCGAGGTCTTTGCCGGGATCGTGAGAGTGTGCTCGTGATCCGAGGTTATATTCCGGAGCGAGTGGTACATGGACTTCGCGGGTCCCCCATGGGTCATGACTATGAGGCATTGCCATAGCATGTGTGTACGGGAGTGGAGTGTGAGAGGTGACTACCGCATTGCATAACATTTACATAGCACGACATTGCATTGCATAGCACTCCATTTGAATGGTCATTCATGTCATTGCATGGCACATTCTCCGATTGATTCTTGATTTGTGAATTACCGAGTTGTTGTTTGTGAGTATTTATTTTAAAGGTTGGATGGAATCGAGGTTTATAGAATTCTCCCTAGGCTTATAATCCGAGATATTGAGATCCCTTGTGACTATCGTTAATGCAAGACTTTCTCATGTGCTAGATGTGTGACCGTGTTTGATTACTTATCCGCTTACTTGTTAGTTGCTTCTTGTTTATATGCGTGAACTAACCATTGTCGGCCTATGATACCTACGAGCCTAGTGTTGTGCTCATACTACTCTTGCTACACTCCTTCCGGAGTGTAGAGTTATTTTCGGTGATGTTCGGAGTCTCACGACCGTTTCGAGGCATTCGTCAAAGACGTTTGGGTGAGCTATTGCAACCCGGGTCTCTCCTTAGATTTGTTGTTCTCTATCCTTCAACGAAGTCGTATCCAGTTGAGTCGTTAACTATTCAAATTGTAAACTTCTTAGAAGCTCTTGTATGAGTCTAGACCAGCATTTTGGGAATTTCTTATAATAAAAGTATTTATTCCGCATGTTGTATATATATATATATATATATATATACATAGATTTATACTTCTTTTTATTCTTTAATGTCTACCACGTTTGAAGATATTATACTGTATTTGGGGATAGTTTACGCCATATTTTATCGACTATCATACACGACAATTAAATTTTATTCAGTCTTCAGTGTTTCACTAAGTGCTTTACTTCTTTATATTGCCAAATGTTTAACTACATTACAAGCTGATTGGGACAAGTTAGGCGATGTTTTGATCTTGTCAAAACATTAATTTAATTTAATTTAAACTACGTGGATAACTTAATTGGATTGAGGTAGGCTGGACATATTTAAAACTTGTCTCGTGATACACGCGCTGCACGTGTATTTTCTGTTAATGCGTGTAAGTATAAAGTATCAACGCTATCTATTGTTAAAAAATAGTTTGAGTTATAAAATAAGAAACAAATAAAAAAGTATAAGTTCCAGAAAATAATGAATGTCGGTCCTATTTAAGTAACTCAATAAAAAAAAAATTAAAGAGAAAAACTTGTAAAATTGAATAGACAAAAAGTAATTAGCTAAATTTGTACCCTTAGAATATTATGAGAGAATATTGCCATCCATGCAACTGCAAGTATATCCTTCTGCAATTTTTTATTTTTTTTTTTTTTTTTTGAGAAAATTAACTGCGCATTTATTCTATTCATCTTCAAAGTGGCAATACAATGGGTTTGAGTGAGTCGTATTAAGCTGACAACACCCTTAATAACAAAAGAATGATAGATAGGCCTATCCTTGGTACAAAAGTTAGACGAGTTAAATGCACTATGGCACAAATCACCTACTACACAGGGCGCTTAGACATATGTAAAGTTGTAGACTATGCAAAAGGTGTGACGCCTCAACAAAAATCCTATAACAACAAAATTCGTGTTGGGTTATGAGTGAGCATTTTAATAATAAAACAATATATTAGATTGCTGCCTTATTAGCATGTCTTTGATGCTTAATTACCCACTACTCTCTAATTTACTCAATGGATGAATTCTACTACTATAGAGGTGTTTCTTCCGTGAGTTGTGAATGAGAAATATTGTATTCTGAATGAGAAATATGAAAAGTGTGGAAAAATATTGTGAGGTTGGTGTAGTGAAAGAGAGTGTTGAGAGAGAAAGATATTCTAAGTTTCCAACTTCGTCACTACAAAAGAGAGTATTTTTAAGTTCAAGGAAGGTGTTCTTATGATGGAGCTTTGGACTCTTCAACTAGTCCGGAATTATTTGAGTCACACGACGTTGACAGGCTGTTGTATCCTAGAGGGGACAAGTCAAGAGTATTACTGCTGGACCGGTGAAGATTATGCAGCAGTGGGCTTGAATCTGCTTAAAAAAGCGAGATATTCGCGCTTCAGCCTGAATATTTATCTATTTATTTTGTTTACTTTATTGTAATTTTCAACTTTAATAATTTGTGGCATACACCAACAATTTTAAGGAGAGTCATTCTTTGTTACAGCTTGAAAAATTGCGGATATCAAGGAGATTCCAACATCATTCCGCTTCAACATCACCGGATCTCTTTAAGAGATGGAAGGGTAAAGTATTTTTTTCCTACTTACTCAACTCAAACAGAGAAAAGATAAAAACAACAACAACAACAACAACAACCCAGTAAAATCCCACATTGTGAGTATTTCTATCGTGGGGTCTGGGGAGGGTAGAGTGTACGCGGTACCTTACTCCTACCAAGGTAGGAACTGTTTCCGAAAGACCTCGGCTCAAAAAAGCATAAAAGCATAAAAAAAGTCAGATAAGGCTACGAAATTCAAAGCGACATGGAAAAGCAATAATATAAAATAAAATAATGCAATCGACACAGGTACCACAGGATAATGAAAGCACAGGAAATAGTAGATAATAGCATAAATTGGAGCATAAGAAATTATATTGCGATATTGCGATTACTAATAAGAACGGATAACGGGACTATCTACTAGCCTTCTACCCTAATTTGGGTCCTCCAAACCCTCCTATCTAAGGTCATGTCCTCGGTAAGCTGTAATTGTGCCATGTCGTGTCTAATTACCTCCCCCCAATACTTCTTCGGCCTCCCCCTACCTCGTCTGAAACCATCCATGGCCAACCTCTCACACCTCCGCACGGCGTGGGCATCCGTGTCTCTCCTCTTCACATGCCCAAACCATCTCAATCTCGCTTCTCGCATCTTGTCTTCCACCGAGGCCACCCCCACCTTATCCCGAATATCCTCGTTCCTAATCCTGTCGCTCTTGGTGTGGCCACACATCCATCTCAACATTCTCATCTCGGCTACTTTCATCTTTTGAACGTGAGAGATCTTAACTGGCCAGCACTCCGCCCCATACAACATAGTCGGTCTAACCACCGCTTTGTAGAACTTGCCCTTAAGTTTTGGTGGCACCTTCTGTCACATAGCACTCCGGAAGCAAGCCTCCATTTCATCCACCCCCGCCCCAATACGATGTGTGACATCATCGTCAACCTCCCCGCCTTGCACAATAGACCCAAGGTACTTAAAACTATTTTTCTTCCGGGATACTCCGGGTACCAAGCCTCACTTCCACGCCAGCCTCGAGGTGCTTCACCGAACTTACACTCCAAGTACTGGCCTTGGTCCTAACTTAAACCCTTTAGCCTCCAAAGTATGTCTCCAACCCTTTAGCGTTAACTCCGCTACGAGTCTCGTCGATCAAGACTATGTCGTCCGCGAAAAGCATACACCATGGCACCTCACCTTGAATTTGCCGTGTCAATCCATCCATCACTAAGGCAAATAGAAACGGACTAAGAGCTGATCCTTGATGCAGCCCCATCATAACTGGAAAGTGCTCTGAGTCTCCTCCTACTGTCCTTACTTTGGTTTTGGCTCCCTCATACATGTCCTTGATCACCCTAATGTACGCCACAGGTACACTTTTAGCCTCCAAGCATTTCCATAGGATCTCTCTTGGAACTTTATCATAAGCCTTTTCTAGGTCGATGAATACCATGTGTAAGTCTCTCTTCCTCTCCCTATACTGCTCCACCAATCTTCTCACAAGATGGATGGCTTCTGTAGTTGAGCGTCCCGGCATAAATCCGAACTGGTTCTCTGAAATAGACACACCTCTCCTCACCCTCATCTCCACCACCCTTTCCCACAGTTTCATAGTATGGCTTAGCAGTTTGATACCTCTGTAGTTGTTACAACTCTGGATATCTCCCTTATTCTTGTATAGAGGGATCATTTCACTCGCCCTCCATTCTTCGGGCATCAATGCGTCTTAAAGATGACATTAAACAACCTAGTCGACCACTCCAAACACCGTGAGCCCCGCGCTCTTCCAAAATTCCCCGGAATCCCGTCAGTCCGATCGCTCTTCCCCGCGCATCCTACGAACAAGACCCCTAACCTCCTCAACCTTAATACTCCTGCAATACCCAAAATCACGCCGCCTTCCTGTATGTTCTAAATCTCCCAACACAATGTCTCTGTCCCCTTCTTCATTCAAGAGTTTGTAGAAGTATGACTGCCATCTCCGTCTAATGAGAGTCTCCTCTACCAATACTTTGCCATGCTCGTCCTTGATGCACTTTACTTGATCCACATCACGTGCCTTTCTCTCCCTCGCCTTGGCTAGCCTGAACAATTTCTGATCCCCTCCTTTCTCTTCTAGTTCAGTATACATGCGTTCAAAAGCTGCCGCTTTTGCCGTCGAAACCGCCAACTTCGCCTCCTTCCTCGCCATCTTATAAAGCTCCGTGTTTGTCCACTTCTCCACCTCATCCTTGCTTTCTATCAACTCTTCTCCACCTCATCCTTGCTTTCTATCAACTTCGCATAAGTATTAAGGTTGTAATTTAAGTTCTCGAAATTGTAAATGATACTACTTTTCATGCACATAAATTGTAATTTAAGTTCTCGAAATAGTGGGGGATAAAGAAATGAGAATTCTTTTATGAAAACTGATTTCTGCATCTTTGAGAATGCTTTAAAAAAGTTTGGTAAGTGCATCTATCATAAGTCTTAAAGTAATTCACAAGTTATTGCGAAAACTAAAATATGTGTAGAAGCTATTTTGACATGAAATATTTGGTGACATAAATTTTATTCTTGGAATGAAAAGTACCATAAAACATGTGATGGAATTTTTCATGACCAATCACATTATGTTGAAAAAATTGTGATTGTAACTCCTTTTGTGTGACAAACAAAAAAGGAGTATGCTATCATAATAAAAAATTATGAGATACGTGACTGATGGAACTTGACTTGATATTCCATATGCAGCAGAAGTATTTAGCAGATACAAGAAAACCAAGTACATCTTGGTAAGAAAATTTGTGCTTGGTTTATAAAAAATATCCTACTATATTCAAGTTTTTATTTTTATTTTTATTTTTTTATTATTTTTTTATTTTTACGCAGATTACACTAGGTGCTATTTGTTGATAAAATTATTATTGCTAACTATAACATGGAGGCTGAGTTTATTGCTCAACTTCAGCTAGTGAAGAAGAGACTTGATTGAGAAACTTTTATTTCAAATATCTTATTTTGAGAAATCAATTTCTCTAATTTTAATTTATTGTGAAAGCACCATTGTTATTGGTAGAGTACAAATCGTTATTACAACGGTAAATTCGGACCCATGAGAAAAAATATTATATTGTGAAATCATATTTGACAAATTGTATACCATAAAGATTGATTGTATCAAATCTTGCAGATTCACTGATTAAGGCTTTATCAAGAAAAAGGGGCTAGAGCACATTGAGGGGGATGGGTTGAAGCCTGAAATTTTCTGAGCCATAAATGAGGAAACTCAACTTGGGGACTAGAGATCCTATAACCATGTTCAATGAAAAAAATGAAACATATGATGACTTGTTGTAAAATGTGGTATTATATTTATTTTGTTCCCTCCCTATGGCGTTAGTGCATTATTCTGTAACGATTTGTGGAGGTTGAGTTTATAAGCTCTTAATGAAATTCTATAGCTCATATGAGTGGGGTGTTAAAATTACAGAAACGCCCTTGGCAGATTTCACTTATGTGAATGTGGAAGTAGGCCGTTTCCTATGAGAATTGGGACGTTCTCAAAGGCACTCATGAAACCGGGATAGCACAAGGCCGTAATGTGCTGGCTATTAAAGCTCGTGTCAACACCTAGATTATTATGTGTAAGTAGTGATACTTTATTTTCCTTAAGCAGTCATAGTTCAAGTCTGAGACCACTACATCTCTGGAGTAAAGATTTATGTTTACTAAGTGGAGGTTCAATGCAGAGCACACCTTCATTAGGCATAATAGTCTACTTCAGTTGATATACTCTCTAATTTTAATATTAAATGACTGAGGAATTGTTGGGTTATGAGTGAGAATTTTAATAATAAAATAATATATTAGATTGCCTTATTAAGATGTCTTTGATACTTAATTACCCACTACTCTCTAATTTACTCAATGTATGAATTCTACTACTATATATAGAGGTGTTTCTTCCATGAGTTGTGAATGAGAAATATTGTATTATGAATGAGAAATATGAAAAGTGTGGGAAAATATTGTGAGGTTGGTGTATTGGAAAAGAGTATTGAGAGAAAGAAAAATATTCTAAGTTTCCAACTTAGTCACTACAAAAGAGAGTATTTTTATGTTGAAGGAAGGTGTTCTTATGATGGAGCTTTGGACTCTTCAACTAGTCCGGAGTTGTTTGAGTCACACGACGTTGACGGGCTGTTGTATCCTGGAGGGGACAAGTCAAGAGTGTTACTGCTGGACCGGTGAAGATTATGCCGCAGTGGGCTTGAATCTCTTTAAAGAGAGCGAGATATCCGCGCCTCAGCCTGAATATTTATTTATTTTTATTCATTTTATTGTAATTTCAACTGTAATAATTTGTGGTATATTCACCCACAATTAGTTTTAGAGGTCATCCTTTAAATGGTTAAAAATAACTTCTGAATTCTTTTTGTTAGAAGTGCGTAAGATCGGTAGGCTTCATCTATTTGTTGGCATAAGCCCTTTAACTATACTGGGCAAATCAACAAAAGAATCGATGATTTTGGAATAGTCAAAAGAATGGCTAAGGAAGAAAGTTTGTCAGCAACTTGATTTGCTTCCCTAACGCAATGGTCAAGTGAGAAAGAAACCTGGTTTCTAGCACTTTTTAGTTTTTCCACCTGATCCATAATTTTCCAAAGAGTTTGACTCCTGTCATTAACATAGTCCACCAGCAATTTGGAATTTCAGATTGCACAAATTGGCAATCTTTCTCTATACAACAGTTAATACCAGTCTACAATCCATTGCTTCTACTAGGTTTCTAGTCCCCATAGCAATTATTACAGCATAGCCAAAAATTAGATGTCTTTCATAGTTCTTGATGACACCAACATCACCACTCACACTTATGTATAATGTATACAACTACAATCAGAATTTAGCTTAACATAGTTAACAAGAGGTTTGATCTAGGTCACAATGATAATCTTTTTATAGTGAATATTGTTGTAAAGGAGCTGAAGGATGCTGTCCCAAGTACGATTTAATGTCATTAAGATGTCTATTTTTTTTTTTTTTTTTTTACAAAAATGATAATTCACCAATTCCATCCATACATTCTACCGCTATCACCCACCATTTTTAGGTGTCACCGTCACTCATCATTATCAATTACTACCGCTCACAACCCACAACCATCATCCTCAGCCACGACTATCACTACCGCCAATCACTGCAATTAGCCATTAAAATTACTAGCCATCATTTACAATTACCACCACTAACCACCATTTTCATAAGAGCCACCAATTTTATAAGAACCACTAATCACTACCTACAATTACCACCATCAGTCACCACTATGTATTGCCAACTATTGATATCATTCACCACCATCATTCCAACTATTGATATCATTCACCACCATCAT
>NW_026719450.1:0-11564 GCF_029784015.1 Lycium ferocissimum
GTAATTTACACCATACGATCTCCAAATGTCATATATATATATATATATATATATTCTTATGCTCAGATCATATAATTTTCATCCCTGGCCCGGGCCTAAAATTTGCTCAGAGCGTTCGCGCCCTGTGCTAGCGAGTTCGCGCTGAGTAGGCCCTTGGCCTCCTACGCCTTCACGCCACTCCCCGGCGCGTTCGCGCAGGATATTTTCCTGGCCTGCCATCCCAACTCGTAACGTCCATATCTCCTTACCCCAATGTCCTATTGAGTAGCGATTTGTTGTGTTTGGCCCGGACTTCACGAACCTCGCTCTGGGCTTTTGCATTGTCTCAAAACTCGTCACGTTCCAAAAGATATCCTTCCCAATACTTCTCATACATGATCATAAGCCCTTATAACCATAATATAGGCGTATATCACTTCAGATCGCAATTAAAACAACTAAAACCTAACGAACCTCAATGTCCAAATCAACAAGGTGTAATAGACGGCCCAGCTCAGTAGGACACCCATCCTGCGGTGGTCAGTGCGCTCCACTTGATCCGGAGCTGCGGTTCATTTTGGTATATTGCCTTTGAGATATAGATATGCATATGGATATGACGGGGCCCTGTCCCGTCCTTTCTAAAGCTTTTATTCCATTAGAGGCCTGTAGACAGTTTTATGTATATGACATGTGACGTAGGCTTGTCGGCTCCCATTCTTTTGTGTACAGTTCTTGTGGCAGCCTAGTTGACTTGCATTGTAATTTTCAGTATATATACATATATATATATATATTGTGGGCCCTCAGTATGGATGTCCAGATATGAGTATAGGGGTGTTTGGTCACTAGAGATAAGGAACTCATTGCGACTCATCGGTTTGGGTCGTGACAATTTTGGTTCTGAGGTTCAGCGGAAAGGCAAGGCAAAGGAGTGATTTGTTAGTGTTGCGGTTCAGCCATCCATATAGGTTATAGCTTACCTTTGGTGAGACTTCGTATAGCGAAGCACATATTTAGATTATATTGTTGGAGACAACATGTGAACCTTCGGGTATAAAATTGGGATGGATATTGCCTTAGGTTGGGCCCTGTTCTGTGTTAGGGCTAGCCACCCCGTTGTGTTATGATTTGTTTGTTCTATTGTGTTGGTTTGATGCCCTGAGTTATTGATAGATATTGGATTCTTTTATCATCTTGATTGTGATATTATTAGCGTACCCACTGTTGGTATTTGTGATTCGATTATATTGTTGGCATACCTATTTGTGATTCGGATATATTGTTAGCGTACCTATTATTGGTACTTGTGATATTGAGCATGATTATTGAAGTTAATACATGCATTGGACGCACTCCCATTTTCATGATACACTGTTGAGATACCGATGATGTTTGATGAAACACTTGATGAGCTGGGCTCGATTTTACTTGAGTGACGTGAGATGGTCGATGTCCAATGTTAATCCCAAAATTATTGATTATGGCCGATGTCCGATGTTAGTTCTGAAATTGTTGATTGAATGAGTGCATGGACTTTGCGGGTCCCCCAGGGTGGTGCCGGTGAGAACCCCTCGTGAGCAAAGATCCGAGGTCCTGTCTGTCTGTTGGGCAAAAATCCAGGAAGGGTGACACTCAGACTTTACGAGTCACATTGGGTTGTGCTACCGAGACGCCGATATTTCCATCCGGAGTACATGTGTACACATCATTTAGATGGCATTGCATTACATTCATACACTACTGCATTGCATTGCATTATGACTTGATTTTTAGATGTTTAGTGTTGTACTAGTGATGTTGGATTTTGTTACACCTCGAAAATTTTTATGTCGTTGCATAATAAATAGACTAATGCAGGGTAAGAAGTATACGGTGTTTCTATAAGTAAGAAAGGTTATTTAACGATTCTAATTAACATTCCAAAGACGTTGGAAGTGAGAGGAGAAAGTTCCTTAAGAAAGGCAAAGTATATGTTGTGTTTTGGAAAAGTTTTGTAAAATACCGAGCTAATGTTGACTTAATGATGTCTTAAGGGAGAGTTATAACGATCCCTAGATTGGTAATGAAGTGTTAAACAAGTGTCGAGAAGGTTCCATAAGGATTGGAGATCAAATGAACGACAGAAACCATTTCGAGGACATGGAGTTATACGACCACTTATACGGTCCATATAAATTTATAAGGCCCGTATAAGGGGTTCGTATAACCCCCAGCAGGAGGGTGTTTTTCATGATGGTGAACCACGACCACTTATACGGACCATACAATGTTATACGAACCGTATAAGTGTCCGTGGAAGTCCCGACGGGCTGAATAAAGTTGCAAATATAAATATATGTTCCCACTTCAATAATTTCATTTTCCACACTTCTCCATCTCTCTCAAGGATTCTAGAGGGTTCCACACAATTCATCTTCAATAATACAAAGAAAATCAAAAGTTTATATCATAAATCCAAGAGAATCAAGTGCAAGAAACTCATTAGGGTTCGTCCAAGACAAGGGATCTCATTGGAAGTGGAACTAGGGTTTTGCTCAAGAGAAGTATTTTCATCCAAAACTCATTCCTACTCTATCAAAGGTAATTTTTATGATTATTTCTTGTTATTTAGACTATGGAGAGGTTGAAAGACTTGGATTATGGAAGAAAATAGAAAATGGGTTACAAACATGAAAACAAAGGATACATTGTTGAGTAATAGCTTAGTATGAATCATGATTCTTGATATGTTGTGATTATAATTATGTTATGAATGATATTAAGAATATGGGAGAAACATTATATGAGGATGAATACAATGTTGTATTATGGCCATGGTTATGGATGCCTTTGGAATGGAATTAGGAGACTTGAATAATGTATCGTTTATAGATATTGTTGGATTTGATATTATGAATGTTATCATTGATGATTGGGAGTTGATATATGATATGGAGAAAATCGATTAAACAAAGGAGATGCTGCCCAAATTTTCTCTAGCTTAGTTCAAGTATGCTTCAGCTATCGGTTGTCTAATGTTAGTGCAAAAACTCTCTTGAAGGTAAAAACGTGAACATTGGAGGAGAACGTCCAAGCGATAGAAAAGCTAAATGAAAAGGTATGTAAGGCTAGTCCCTTCCTTCTAAGGCATGATTCTTACGATATGACTATCCTTATTCTCCATGATTTTCTTATGTTCCATGAACTACGAGTCAATGTTGATAGGGAGCTTCTTAAGGTGTAGAGATGAGAAATACGCCATGAATATGATAATGATGATGATGAGTTTAAGCCTAGAGATCCTAAAGCTTATGATACGGTACTCCTACGAAGCTAATGATCCTTATACTATCCTTTAATGTTATTATTTATTGCTGGACCCACCTTATGATGCTAGTTCCTTCAAGGTGAGGTATGATGAATATGGTTACTCCATAATGGAATCGGGGGTTCTCGACCTTACGTCACCCCGATATAGTTATAGACAATCCATGAGTTCTAATGCATGTTTCATGATGAATGTATGAAGATGATAAGGTTATGATAGGCCTATGAGATGTATATAATGATGAGATTCTACCGTGCCTAGAAGGCCGGACATATCACCGCGAAGGCGGGCTGCATACGATTCCACCGTGCCTAGAAGGCCGGACATGTCACCGCAATAGCGGGCTACTTATGATTACACCGTGCCTAGAGGGCCGAACATGACACCACTAGTGGGCGGCGTATGATGGTTACCTGGTTGCGGGTTAACGACGATGGTACATGTGATATGTTGATACATGTGATATGTATAAGAATGAATTTACTCTTAAAGGCTAAGCAGGTTGTATCTTTACCTCATGTTCATGATTTCTTTATTATGCCAGTTTCTTTTCATGCCTTACATACTCAGTACGATGTTCGTACTGACGTCCTTTTCTTTGGACGCTATGTTCATGCCCAAAGGTAGACAGGGAGACGGTGCAGATCCATAGGAGCTCTCAGCAGATTACAGGAGCTCTCAGCAGATTATAGGAGCACTCCATTATTCCGAAGGTGCTATTTGATTTATTATTTTGTGTACATATTTGGGCACGACGGGGTCATGTCCCGTCCTTATGTCTGGTACTCTAGTAGAGGCTCGTAGATACGTATGTATGGGTATTATGGTCTCACGATTTCCTCATTGTATATGTATTATTTTGATAGTCGAAGAGCTTATGTATATAAATGTAGATATGTTTGAAACTAAGAAAAAAAATGGTTTTCCTTATGGCTATAAGTGTGAGAGTAATTGATAACTGCAGAATAAGTATAATGACTAGCAGTATGAGTGGTGCTCGGTAGTCAGCTCCGGGTACCCGTTATGGCCCCCTAGTCGGGTCGTAACAAAAGTTGTATCAGAGCCGTTCAGTCCTAGAAAGTGTCTATGAGTCGTGTCTAGTAGAGTCTCGTTTATTGTTATATCCCGTATTTTGTACATTGGGACAATCCGGGTTAACCATGATAAGTTAGGGACAAGACCATTCCGGGATACGAAGTCGAGACTTTTGACCTTCGATTTTGTTTTAAGACATAAGTTGTTCATGAATTTATTGGCATGGGCCATTTAGGAAAATTTGGGACTAAAAGTGAAATATTTGAAAGTTGGAAATTCATGAAAATTGGCCATGTTGGCCATGTGGCTTGGAAATGGTCCCCACACATTTTGTGGCCAAATTAAATTGGTCCAACACATGTGTGGGCCAAGGTACACTTGTATAATTCATATAAGGCTCAAAAGATGACCAAGTCAATCATTCTCATCATCTTCCAACACTTAGAAATTTCAAGAACCTTGGAGGAAAAAGAAAAGGGCCATTCGGCCAAGAGAGGAGAAAATTGAAGACCAAGAATCTTCATCAAAAAAATTATTTCTTCTAGCAAATCAACCAAGTAGAAGGTCCTCTTTAACGTGGTGTAGTTGTTGGAACAAACAAACCATCCGTTTCATCAATCGCAAACCCTAGCTAAGTTGTGAAGTTGAAGGGAAAATGTAAGGTTTAATCTCTTTTTGCATATGTTATGGATGATTCGTGTATGTTGTAGTACGTGAAAATGGATGAAGCTCATGAAAAATTGCATGTGAAGTGAGGCCGTGTGGGTGATGGTAGCCGTGTAGGTGTGTGTGTGGTGTAGGAGTGATAAATTAATTTTATTTGGCATGTTTGGTTAGTGTAGTATGTTGAAATGAATGAAAATCATGAATTTATTTTGGAGTGGTGGTGGCCGAATATAGCCTTACATGTATGACAAGGAATGAATTAATTTTCTTAGAGTTTTGGTTATTATTGTTATGTGGATTCTATGTTAGAAATGAGAGTTTAATGATTCAAGTTGACGTTGTAATGGTTGCGGGCTGATTTGGAAGTTAATGTGCTTTTATTGTAATTTTTGTATTTATGGAAATGATGTTGTTAAAGTGTGAATTATGGGTGTAATTCATGAATTTGGGAGGAAGGAATGTAGTTGTGTTGTTCTCGGGTTTGGGACAGCTTTCGGGTAAATTGGTGCATTGTTGGGTTGTTTAAAATATTGTGTGGATTGTTTAAAATGTCCTTGAATATTGTTTGAATGGTTTCGGATTAGTAATTGAACGTATGAGCATTTGCGTTAGTTTGATTATGTATTGGTTTGTATGCATGTAGTTGTATTGGACATAATTGGAATGCTGTCGAAATATGTGGAGGAGAATTATTAATGTTCGAATGCGTTTCGACTTGATTGTTGATGTTGCTAGAATGATTGCTGGTGTTGCTGTTGTTGAATTTGGCCGAGTTGAATTCTCGGGGTTGTACATTTACAGGGGAAGTCGCCAAATTTCCGTAGAATTTCGTGCTAGTTTGGAAATGAACTCTTAAATACCTATAGTTGACATTGGAATTTATTGATGTTATGTAGATCTTGGGGAGTCCGAGACATAAGTTTGATTTGGATTAGCTTTGAGAGCGAGCGAGGTATGTAAAGCTTGTCCCTCTTTTCTTTTGGCATGTCCTAGACGTAAGTAAGCTATGATATGTTATGAGCCTTGGGGGTAATTCTATTCTTACAATCCGAGCATGGCTATGATTCTTATTTGTTTCTTGGCCTTCGTATGCTTGATATGATGAAATATTGGCCCTTATGTCCTTGGAATATTTGAACTTCAAATGTTGTATAAAAAGTTTTGTTTTTAAAGAGTTCCGTAACTACGAACAACCGTAACTTTCACAGAAAGGCTCGGATTGCCTCGATATGTTCGTAGGAGCTTTTATGGCATATGATGACTATGTTTTTCATAGGCGGTCCCGACTCGGGTCGACACCCATCCGTGGGTCCCGCGACTTTCCTTTATGTACTTCTGATGACTTTTGAAAGAATATGATATGACTATTATCTCGATTTCAAGTATGATCAGTTTACTTATCTTTTGAGTTTATGATAATGAGGATTTTATGCATATGATTTCTAAAGCTCTATTTGATATGTTCCCGAGTGACATTCGGCGGAAACTTGATTTGACTATTGTCTTGGTTTTGAAATAATAATCCGCTTCGACTATTCTATTGAGTCTGAAATGACGACTATGTTCTTGATCTCCATAAGCTATGTCATACGATTTTGACACGTACCTACAATTCCTAAAGTGCTACTTGATATGTTCTCGAGTGATTTTCGGAAGGAACTTAACTTGACTATTGTTTAGCTTTTAAATGAGATTTCGTTTGATTATTTTGTTGAGTCTGTGATGATGATTTGTGCATATGGTTTCTCACTACTCTGCTCGTGTGAGCTGTTATTATCTCTTTCACTGCGTCCCGGGCCAGGGCATGTATTCGTGCACGATTCCACAGTATGATTCACCGCGCCCCTCACTAGAGGGCCGGGGCATGTTACATGATATGATGATGATATGGGGAGGTGGCCAGGATGGCATATGATGACTTCATTCACCGCGTCCCTCACTAGAGGGCCGGGGCACGTTATATGTACATGATATGATGATTTTACTTACCGCGTCCCTCACTCGTAGGGGCCGGGCACGTTATATGTATATGCATCCGATGGTTTTACTTACCGCGCCCCTTACTAGAGGGCGGGGCACGTTATATCTATGCATGTGTACGAGATGATTTTCTCGACTCGTTTTTTCGGTCCATGATGAGTCGAATATGAAATTGATACGTATGATTTATGTTTCAAAGGCAAGCGTTATGATTTCTGGTTATTGTATTACTTTTCTATCCTCCTCGTTTCAGTACGATTCTGTTTACGATATTTTATGCTTTACATGCTCAGTACATATTCCGTACTGACCCCCTTTCTTCGGGGGGTCGCGTTTCATGCCGCGAGGTACGTCTGATTTTGGCGATCCGCCGGCTTAGGATTTCCATCAGCGGTCTTGGAGTGCTCCTTTGCTCCAGAGCCCATATTTTGGTACATATTCGTCCGTTGCATATGTATTTGTTTGTTCAGGGGTACGGCGGGGCCCTGTCCCGTCATATGATTCTGTTGGTCTGTTTAGAGGTCTGTAGACGTATATGTGGGTTGTGCCTACTTCTGTACAGATGTGTTCGTATGTTATATGTTCTGGGCGATCCCATTCGCCGTGGCAGCCTTGTCGGCTTGCATTTGTATATGTTCTGGGCCATTGCGCCATATGATAGTCTTGCCGGCTTCTGTTATATATATGTTTGTGTCTGAGACAGTTTGAGACAGCATCTGATATTTGAGTATGTATAAGTCATCTGTTTGTGATTCGGATTAATAAATATGTTTGGGTGCCCAGTTCGGGCACTAGTCACGGCCTACGGGGTTGGGTCGTGACAAAAGTGGTATCGAGCGGTTCGTCCTCTAATGTCTACGTACCGTGTCCAGTAGAGTCTTGTTTACCGGTGTGTTGTGCACCACATCTATAAGCAGGAAGCTACAGGGCATTTAGGATGTCATCTTTCTTTCTGATCTTAGATCGTGCGATAGAGCTGTGTTATCAGGATGATTCTTTTCTAACGAATTATTATGCTTACAGCGATGCCTCCGAGGAAGGCCACAGCTGCCCAGAAGGGCAAGTCTACAGCAGTGGGGGAGACCAGCCAGGCCCGGAGAGTTACCAGGGGCCCGTGGCCGAGCCCAGTAGCCACGAGATTGTGCCCCGACGACGGTTCGGCTACACCGCCGCATTTGAGGGCTTGGAGCGGCGGCAACAGGCCGAGTCGGCGGCTCCACCGCCGGCTCCGAGGTTCTAGTACCCGAGCCTCGGCTCCTCGACGGGGCGGAGGATCGGGCGATGCGAGATGCGGTCCGATTATTGACCGGATTGATGGCGGCCAGGTTCGCGGTGCACGGATCGGGGGTGATCGTGCGGACAGGTATGACGATCGAGAGGGCCCGTGATTTCTGCGACTTGTGGTCCCAGAGTTTTTCGGGTCAAAGCCCGCGGAGGATCCTCAGGAGTTTGTTCGGGAGATGCAGCGTACGTTGCGGCTTATTAAGGCCTCTGAGACCGAGTCTGTTGAGTTAGCGTCATACCGATTGCATGATGTGGCAGCTAATTGGTACGAGTCCTGGGAGCTGTCCAGGGGAGAGGGTGCCCCTCCAGCCGTGTGGAGCGAGTTTACTGAGGCCTTTCTTGGCCATTTTCTGCCTCCAGAGCTACGGCGGGCCGTAGAATAGGCGGTTCTGCTTGTTGAACGGCAGGGGCGTGAGTGTCCGGAGTATAGTCTAGAGTTTGATTCGGCGGCCGGATATGCGTCCGCTTATGTGGCCGTATTTGTGACCGGATGCCTTTGGCATGTGATGGAGCTGGACCGATGTGGTTGACAACTGCTTGGTGATGGCGGCCGGCCGGTATGGACATTGCCGCATACGAGCACACGCCCGGGGTATGGAGGATAGACGGGGGCGTCGGCCGACGGAGAGATTATGACATGGGCCAGCCCAAGAGGGCTAGGTCGGTCGGATGTGCAGGGGTTTCGAGGCGGGCGGCCTCGGCGGTACATTGGGCATTCCTCACTCGGCACGGAGTGCGCCTCGCGGTTCTTTGGTAGAAGATTTGACGATGCGGGGATATTCGGGGGGCTGGTCCGAGCTCTGGGCTACGAGTTTGCGGTCGGGCGGAGGCCGAGCCGACGCGGCCGTCTATGCCACGTTGTCCTCGGTCGCGAGGGCACCGTTTGGGAATGCCGTCGCATTATGTGTGCTTGTTTCACTCGCGGCCGTCAAGGCCATGTTGAGGGAGTGTCCGTACGAGGTGGTTCGGTGGGGGCGGCTCGGCCCTACCGGGGTCGGTTGCGGGTTCGTCCTCTTCGCGGCTATGCGCCTTACGGGGCGGGGTATGCTGGCACCAGCGAGGCCGTGGTAGAGGCCGTGGCCGGAGCTCTCCCTTTTAGCGGTCCTTCGAACCGCCTATACGCGTTGGCCAGTAGACAGGAGCAAGGGGCGTCACCAGATGCGGCTACAGGTATATGAATCCTTACTGGGATGTATATTGTTATGTATGTATATTGCTGTATGCTTGTTACTTAATAACAATGAGCAGAAATCCAAAGACTGATAGCTAAGTATTTATAAGTAGCGGCAATTAAGGTGTGTTTACTACCATTGTAGATCTGGAAGTCTAGGACAGAAAGTAGTCGTGTCCATAGGTGAAGAGTTAATACTGAGGATTTAAAGAGGGCTAAAATGGTAATTGTGTTATGAGAGCGCTTCGAAATCTGCTAAAACTTCAACTTACCCCAGATTATGTGATGAAGGTCATGCGATGAGGTGGACGCGATCATACTAGCGTTACAGCATCGTATTCCATCGGAGCTCCAAGGTTAAGCGTCTTTGGGGTGAGAGAAATTTCAGGATGGGTGACCCCCTGGGAAGTTTACAAATGCAAAGTTAGACACAGGAAAACTAAATGGAAAGTTAGAGTAGACTAAGGAAAATTGGGATATATGGAGTAGGTGGAAACCTTAAGAGGCCGCGTAGGCCGAGGCGGATAAGACCGGAGAATAGGAGGAAGGTGTGTCACAGATGTGGGGTTAGGGTGAATTTGAATAGCATTTGGAAATGTTTTGCGTGTAAGATAATAGTAATTACGTCTATTTAGACAAGCTCATGGTATTCTGTATATGGCTATGTCAGCGAATATGTGTGCTTCCTCGTCAATGTAGCGGTATATGGAAGGCATTAATCGGACAGGGTAACGCAGCTCAAATGAAAAGAAAGATGAATGTCCCAATGTTACCGAGCAAGGTATAATCGGATAATAGTATAAGCACACCCCTTAAAGGGGGAAGCGGGTGCAAGAAATGTAAGTACAAGGTGGAAACCTCCTATGGTAGGAAAGTATGACAGGATAGGCTACGAGCGGATGTTAGGACGGAAGGAGTATGCGACGTAGTATGAACCAGGAGAAAGAAAAGCTCGTGACTAAGATTAAGTATATTACATACAGGTCGTACAAATGAAATCAGTAGATGGGACCGCATATTATAGTAACAAAGGAAACCCCCGAAATCCTTATAAGACCTTACGAGATTAGTTGAACATTCGAGGACGAATGTTCTAAATGGGGGAAGGATGTTATATCCCGTATTTTGTACATTGGGACAATCCGGGTTAACCATGATAAGTTAGGGACAAGACCATTCCGGGATACGAAGTCGAGACTTTTGACCTTCGATTTTGTTTTAAGACACAAGTTGTTCATGAATTTATTGGCATGGCCATTTAGGAAAATTTGGGACTAAAGTGAAATATTGGAAAAGTTGGAAATTCATGAAAATTGGCCATATTGGCCATGTGGCTTGGAATGGACCCCACACATTTTGTGGCCAAATTAAATTGGTCCAACACGTGTAGTGAGCCAAGGTACACTTGTATAATTCATATAAGGCTCGAAAAGATGACCAAGTTAATCATTCTCATCATCTTCCAACACTTAGAAATTTCAAGAACCTTGGAGGAAAAGAAAGTGGCCATTCGGCCAAGAGAGGAAAATTGAAGACCCGAAGAATCTTCATCAAAAAAAAATTATTTCTTCTAGAAATCAACCAAGTAGAAGGTCCTCTTTAACGTGGTGTAGTTGTTGGAACAAACAAACCATCCGTTTCATCAATCGCAAACCCTAGCTAAGTTGTGAAGTTGAAGGAAAAGGTAAGGTTTAATCTCTTTTTGCATATGTTATGGATGATTCGTGTATGTTGTAGTACGTGAAAATGGATGAAGCTCATGAAAAATTGCATGTGAGAAGTGGTAGTGTGGGTGATGGTAGCCGTGTAGGTGTGTGTGTGTGGTGTAGGAGTGATAAATTAATTTTATTTGGCATGGTTGGTTATTGTAGTATGTTGAAATGAATGAAAATCATGAATTTATTTTGGAGTGGTGGTGGCCGAATATAGTCTTACATGTATGACAAGGAATAAATTAATTTTCTTAGAGTTTTGGTTATTGTTATTATGTGGATTCTATGTGGGAAATGAGAGTTTAATGATTCAAGTTGACGTTGTAATTGTTGCGGGCTGATTTGGAAGTTAATGTGCTTTTATTGTAAATTTTGTATTTATGGAAATGATGTTGTTAAAGTGTGGATTAGGGGAATTATGTTTTGG
>NW_026719451.1:0-10747 GCF_029784015.1 Lycium ferocissimum
GCCCCGGGCGCGAAAGCGTCCCAAAAAAAAAAGGACGCACGAAGAATGCAAAGTATGAAAAGCATGATAAACATCAATTTTATTCCCGTATTTTGTACATCGGAAAATTGTCTATGATAAGTTAGGGCCAAAACCTTTCCCGGGATGCAAAGTCGGGATGTTTGCCCTTCGATTTTATTTTGAGTC
The DNA here is from genome assembly GCF_029784015.1 of Lycium ferocissimum. Taxonomy (NCBI): domain Eukaryota; kingdom Viridiplantae; phylum Streptophyta; class Magnoliopsida; order Solanales; family Solanaceae; genus Lycium; species Lycium ferocissimum. The sequence goes on from NW_026719451.1 coordinate 187, forward strand.
ATAAGTTGTGCATGAATTTGTTGGTAGGGAAAATTGGGAAAATGTGGGCCCAAAATTGGAATTAAGGGAAGTTGAAAATCGCAATTTTTCTTGTTTGGCCGTGAAATTGGGGGGAGTTCCCCCCTTTTTGTGGAAATTTTTTGGTCCAACCTTGGGGGCCAAAGGGAAAATTATGTTATCAGGGTTAAAAGTGACTACTCCCATCCTTATTCATTACAACATTAGCAAAATGGGTTGAAGAACTCCTCAAGAGAGGTCCTGGAGAGAAAAAAAAATCAATTCTAATTCCAAAATTATTTTGTTGAAAAAAAACCCCCTTTTTTGGGCCCCCAAGTAGCGTGGAAGCGTTGTTGGGGTCATAACCATTCGTTTGTCAATTGCCCCTAGGCAAAGTGTGGAGTTGAAGAAGAAAGGTAAAATTGATTATTTTTATGTGTTATAAATGTTGTATGCATTTCGATGTTAAAATAAAGGAAATTTATGAAATATAATTTTAGGGGAGGTTGTGAATGTAGTGTCTACCCGTGTAAGTGTGTGTGTGTGTTGTGTTGTTTTGAGGTGATGTTGTCTTATGTAAATTTTGTGATTGTTGTAAATGGAAAATGAATGAGAATCATCATATATTTTGGTGGGAGGTTTTGGGCCCAAATTAAAAACCTTTTGTGTGACAAAGAATGTTTATTGCTTAATGTTTTGTGGTTTTTGAACTCTATTTGGAAATGAATTTTTAATGACTCAAATTGATGTTGTAATTGTTGGGGTGATTTAGGTTTTTTACATTTAAGTAACTTTTAATTATAGTATGATATTGTTAGAATGTAATTGTTACAAATCATGATTTGGAAGTGAGGGATGGAGTATAGTTGTGTTCTGGGTTTGGGGGCGTTTTGGGGGTTGGAACGTTTTGGATTGTTGGAAATGTTGTATAATTGCTTAGAATGTCTTTAAATATTGTTGGTAGGGGTTTGGGGGTTAGATTTGAATGTATAAGAGTCATGTTGGCTTGAAGGTAAGCCTTGAATTGAATATATTGAAAGTTGTTGAATAGGGAAAAAAGTTTTTAAAGTTGTTTCCCTTTTGGATTGATTATTAATGTTGCTAGGTTGGTTGTTGTTGTTGTTGATTTGGTGTTAAATTCTCGGGTTTGGGCCTATTTCGGGGAAATCGAATTTCGTAAAATTTAAAGGGGCAAAATTTGGGAAATTAAACCCAAATGTCTCTGCAACGTTTGGCATATTATGGCAAACCCGGCACTGGACGTAGGTTGGATTTATCTTGAGTTTGAGCTCTTTGAGTCGATGAGGTATGTAAGGCCAATCCTTTCTTCTTTAAGCATTTAGTTTCAAAAGGTTAACGACCTCGAGGAAATTATTCTAAGACATTTTATGCTCTTTTCCCTTTCTTGGTTTGTATGTGGATATGATAAATATTTTTTATGCGAAATATTTGATTTTCAACCTTTGCTAAAAAGTTTGGCTTTTAAAAGTTGAACTACGAACGCCCCTATCTTTTTGAAAATTTTGTTTCGATACCAAGTGATTTATGATGTATATATTATTTTTTTTAAAAAGGGGGGAGGCTGGGGCCACCCTCGTGGGGCTATCTTCTTTTTTAAATCATGTTTTGAAAAAATTTGATTTTTTTTATTGTCTCTAAGTATGATCATTTTTTAATTTGAGTTTTTTAATGATTTTATACACATGGTTACTCCATCGCTCGTGCATTCGTGATCTTTCGCGAGTCCGGGCCGGGTTCTTGTCGTCGCCTTTGTTTTCCGGTGTTTCTTTTTGATTTGGGTTCAGGGGCCCTTGAGGGGGTTTTCCTTTTATTTGTGTTTCGTGTTGGGTTTTTGTGTATGTTTTTGGGAAGGGGAATTTAAAAATTTTCGGTGTTACTTTTTTTGGCCCTCGGCAAAGGGGGGACCTATTTCGCCTATGCTGATTGTATTTTTAAATCTTTTATATTTTGGTTCATTTATTTTGTACCTCATTTGTTCGACTCGAATTTTATGCTTTTCCCTTTTTCTCGGACATATTTTTGACCCCCTTTTTTCGGGGCGTTTTTTCCCCCGTAAGACGTACGTTGGGGATCCCTTTTTTGGGGCCCCCTTTCTTTGTTTGGGGTGCTCCCTTATTGGCCCCTTTTTTATATTTCGTTCGTTCATTTGTATATATTTGTTCGGGGACGGCGGGCCCGCCCGTCATATATTTTTTACAAGTCTGGACATGTAGTGGGTTACCCTTTACGTTTTGTTTGTATGTTTTTGTTTCGGGGGATCCTTGGGTGGCACCCTGGCTTGCATATTTATAGTTTTGAGCCGTTGCGCCATTTGCCCCAACATACCGGCTTTTTGATATATATTCGGTTGTGTTTGAGATTTGTTTGAGACGAGTTTGATATAATACGAGACGGCGTTTGATATTTGTGTACGTATAAACTATCGTACGTGATTCGGATTAGTGATTGTGTTTGGGTGCCCAGCTCGGGCACTAGTCACGGCCTATGGGTTGGGTCGTGACAATCAATATGAAAGCATAATGGACAACATATGAAATAGCATAGGATGGAAGAAAATAGTATCGTCGTCATAGCACTTACTTGCTTTTCATAGGGACATTCCATTTCTATTGCGTATCCGTGTACATACATCCATATCCATACCTGTAGTCGTATTCGTAGTCATATTTCCATTCATACTCGTATTCCTTTACACATTCATTTTCATAGCATTTCCATATTCATGACATATTGGTATTCATATTCATATCATATACATATCACATATATTGCATATACTTAGCATATTCGTACTTATATTGATATCATATACATAACTTTTACATAGCATACCCGACCATGAAGGTTCGGTGTTTCACATACCAGCCTACCAAGGCTCGGTGTCATACACACACAGCACGCAGGCCTGAGGGTTATCCTTTTAATTGCGGTGGTGCGCGTTTATTATATATATACATACGTATCTATTCTACCGGCCATATAAAGCTGGGTTTCATAGTAGCCATACATGAGCACGTATAAAAAAGCTCATAGGCATCTTTAGCATCATTACTATCGTCGTTCATTACACCTATCCCTAGAGGATTACTCATCATAAGAAACTTAGTACAATCGTAACATATCGAAGGTTATGAGCTTAGTAGCTTTTAGAGATAGAATCATTTGGAGTATATCATAGGCTCATAGAAGAATAGATATTTGGCCAAAGAACCATGCATTATGAAATAAAGGTTAGCCTTACATACCTTTTCGTTCAACTATTCTATCACTTGCACATTCTTCTTCAATGCTCACGTTTCTACCTTCATTAGAGTTATACTATCATTAGGAAATCGATGACTTAGCATACATAACTAAAACTAGAGAAATTTGGACAGTATCTCCTTTATTTATAAGACTTCTTCTATATAATATATCAACTCCCAAACATCAATACTAACATTCACAACATCATAACAATAGCCTTTATTCACCTACATTAACTTTACTTCTCAATTCACGTCCAATCATCCATATCCATGGTCATATCACATGATTACGTTCATTCATATACAATGTCGATTCCATGTTCTCAATATCATTTATAACATGATTATAATCATAATGTATCAAGAATCATAACTCAATCCAAACATTTACTCAAAAGCGACACTATTCCCACATTTATAACCCATTTTCTATTTCCTTCTATAATCCAAGTGTTTCGACTTTCAAATACCTTAAACAACATGAAAATGTCATAAAACTTACCTTAGATGGTGTAGGAATGAACCTTAGGTGCAAACACCTCACTTGAGCAAAACCCTAGTTTCACCTTCATTTAGATTCTTGTCTTGGATGAACTTTAATGGGTTTCTTATACTTGATTTACTTGGTTTGATGAAGTTGGACACTAATATCTCTTGAAATCTTGTGGGAGAAATATAGAGAGATGTTCTAGAGAGAAGTGGAGTGAAAGGGAAATGAAATGAAGTAAGACTTGGTCCCTTATTAATAACACAATTCAGTCCCGACAATATTCTGCAGACCAACATACGGTCCGTATAATTTATACTGACCGTATGTATGGCCGTAGATTTGGTCCAGAGAGGGGTGTCAATTTGGGCTGAATGTACGGCTGAACATACAGTCCGTATGTTTTATACGACACTATGTTTGGCCGTATAATGCGATCATTCGAACTTGTTCTCGTCGACTCGTTTGATCTCCAATCCTTATGGAACCTTCTTGACACTTTTTTATCACCTCATTAACAATCTAAGGGATGTTATAACTCTTCTCTAAAGCATCATTAAATCATCATTAACTTGTTACTCGTAAATCTCTTCCGATACTTATCGTATGCCTTGCCTTCTCTTGGCAAACTTTCTCGTCTAACCTCGTACGTCTTTGAAATCTTGCTTAAGGTCATCAAATGTCAATATTTACTTATTGAAATGCCATATACTTCGTGTTCATCGTTAGTCTATTCACTGTGCATCAAATGAAAATTTTTCCAAGGTGTAACATTCTTCCCCGCTTAAGAACATTCGTCCTCGAATGTTAAGCACTCGGAAAATCTACGAAAATTTTGCCAGAGTTTCCCTTGTAATATGGCACTACCATCCTGTCCCTACAGCCCATAATAACAATGCCTCACAGGGCCACAACATAATAGCAATTCAATTTAGCCACACACGACCCAAATGCATAAAAAGGAAAACATACATACCTTATGATCTTGGTGTCTCATCTTGGCCCTCTTAGGGGTTGAAATAAGTGCGGGTACTTGATTTCATAATTTCTTCCGCTTCCCATGTCATTTCTTCTCGGTTATTTTTCTCCACAAAACCTTAAGCGGGCTACTTCTTTGTTTCTAAGCCTCCATACTTACCTATCTAATATGGCAATGGTACCTCTTCATAAGTCAACTTTTCGTCACTTGAACATCATTTGCGGAACGATCCTAGTACGATCTCCAACACATTTACAAAGCATCGAGACATGGAAAACTGGGTGAACTGACTCCAATATGGGAGGTAGATCTAATTCATAAGCCACTTTGCTTACTTTGCGCACAATCTCGTAAGTCCCAATACACCGGGGACTAAGCTTCCCCTTTTTGCCAAATCGCATTATACCTTCTGGGGGATACTTTTAAGAATACCCAATCGTTCACTTGGAACTCTAAGTCCCTTCAATGATTATCCACATAGGACCTTGACGACTTTGAGTCTGCCAATCGCACCTTGTATGAGCTTAACTTTCTCTATGGCTTGCTGGACCAGGTCTGGCCTTATCAATTTAGCTTCTCCTTCTTCCAACCACCCAATTGGGGATCTACACTTTTGCCCATATAAAGCCTCATACGGTGCCATTTGAATGCTAGAATGATAACTATTATTGTAAGCGAACTCAATGAGTGGTAAGTGATCATCCCAATTTCCTCCAAAATCTAACATCCACCTCGTAACATATCCTCGAAGTCTGAATGGTACGTTCAGCTTGCCCATCAGTCTGTGGATGAAATGCCGTGCTAAGGCTCACATGAGTCCCTGAGCCCTTTTGGAAGGACTTCCAAAAATTAGCTGTAAACTGAGTTCCCCATTCCGAGATAATAGATCGGAACGACATGATGTCGCTATCTCATGCCCATAAAGCTTTGCATAATCTTCTGCCACATATGTCGTCCTGACTGTATTTCTTGCCTTAAGGTAGGAAATAAACCTACCTCTTGGAATCTTTTTGTATTCCCCTTCCATTCAAGCACGGGCTCTCGAAAATTGAAATCGAACTACTTTCATTCGTTAATCAACATTAGCATAATATGAGGCCGACGATCCATACCATAATCACATCGAAATCTAACATTTCCATTTCAACTAAATCAACTTTAGTCGGGCGGTCGCATATCACAATTATACAATTTTTATACACTTGTCAAGCTATCACGGGATCACCAGTTTGGGTAGATACCTCAAAAGGTTTAATTGCCTCGGGTTTCGAATACGACCGGTAACATACGGAGTAATATAAGATAGAATAGAACACAAATCTATCAATGCGCATATACATCTCATGGAAAAATACGGATAATGTACACCGTAACCACATCCGGGGAGGACTCGAAGATGCGTCGTCCTAAAGCACACATACGGGGTGAGTGGCACACGAGTAGATGCTCCCCTCGGCCCCTGCCTCGGCCTGCCGGGATGGTGTGAGTCCGCCCACTATCGGGGGCGAAGAAATCGGTGATGATCTTGTGGGCTGAACCCCACCTGCCATACCTCGAGGGACAATCACGCATCAAGTGCCCGGTCGTCCACAAACATAGCAAGCATCGGTGCCACGACGACATGGCCCCGAATGTAATTTACCGCACCGACTACATCGCGGTCTTGTTGGTCTCGTCGACTATGATCACCCACAGGCGAGAACACAAGCTCCTCGAACTCGACCACGTCTTGAAGGAAAGGAGCGATCAAATCTCCTACACCGCAAATCGTGGAGGTGCACAGTCATAGAATGGGGTGAGTGTCTCTGGGATATGTGCCTCGATCCTAATCCCTCTATAATCACTACCTTCCCCGCAGATCTAGCCTGCTTCTTTTGCCCTCTCTGTCAATATCACGATCACCCCTTTGTCGGGTGTTGTTGTCCTTCTAAATTACGGGCATGGGCTTGAATGCGGAAATATCCATCCCATCTTGCAACAAAGCCATCAAGCGGTCCTTGAATAAATAGGGTCCTAATCCACTCACGAATACGTACACCCCATCCTCCATGTCGTCGCCATCATCGGGCATACCTAGCCAATGAATTAAGCTCAAGGCTATACTCCCGGGCACTCATATTTTCTTGTTTTAGATTTAAGAACCTATCCGCTCTGGCTGGGGTGGACCTCGGGTGGCAAATAGTGACGGATGAAAGCATCTACAAATTCTTGCCAAACGGGAGGAGGCGTATTCTCTTTTCTTGATGATATCCAATTATTGTACCATAAGACCGCCACATCCCGGAGTCTATAAGATGCCAACTCCCACATTCGGTTTCGGAGGCATGAATAATCTTCAATGTTCTCAACATCTCATCAATAAAACTTTGCGGGTCTTCGTTCGGCTTTGACTCGAAAAACTCGGAGGATTCAAACTCGTGAAATCATGGGCTCACGGTACCATTTGCCGATCACGGGACCGCGTTCGCGCGCCGTGCACAGGCGGCGGTGCTGCGTTAATAGATGAATAGCCTCGATCACTTGTTGACACAGAAGTAGGGTAGAGGAAGCCGAGGCATAGGGTAGCCGGAGGCGAAACCCCGCACGTTGTACATAATAGGCGGAGTAGAAGAGGTATTAGATGGAGCCTCGTTATGTGATTCACCCTCTGCTACATTCATTGGTGGCTCTCTTTCCCGCCTTTTCATCATAGTCTTGCCCTTACGACGGCCGTAGCTTTTCCTTTGGCGGCATTTCTGAAATCATAACACACTATTAGGGAGGAGAAAATCTTATACACCGCTCTATCACACGATCTTATAAAAAGAAGAATGGTCACTTTTCCTAAATGCCCTGTAGCCTCCTGTTTATTAGTGTGGCGCACAACACACCATAAACACGACTCTACTAGACACAGCTCGTAGACACTTCCTAGGACTTAACTGCTCTGATACCACTTTTGTCACGAGCGGCCATGACAGGTACCTAGGGCTAACCACCGAGCACCACTCGTACTATTACCCATCGTACTCATCAAGCGTTCATTCATTAATCTTATACTCAAATCATAGGAAAACCATTGTTCACTTGAAACATATTTACTTTATATACATAAGCCCTTCGGCTATCAAAATCAAAATAATGCATATACATACGAAGAGATCGTGAGACCATACTACCCACGCGTACGCATCTACGAGCCTGCTGCTAAGTACTAGACATATGGACGGGACGGGACCCCGTCATACCCAAAACATATATATACACAAAGAATAAGTCAATGGCACCTCCGAACAATGGAGTGCTCTCGAGTTAGCTAATAGCTCACTGTAGTGCGGATCACCTCCCGTACACGTGGGCATAAACACAGCGTCCAAATAAAATGGACTTCAGTACGAACATTGTACTGAGTATGTAAGGCATGAATGAAATGAACGTAGTAGAACAATCATAAGCCATAAGATGAAGATATAACCTGCGTAACTTTTTAAGGGTAGATACATTTCACACATATTATATATAGTCGTAGTACATGTATCATCGTGATACATCATCTTATCATATATATATATATATATATATATATATGATCATTAACCGTGTCCGAGTAACCATCATATGCCGCCGACTAGTGGTGTCATGCCCGGCCCTCTAGGCTCGATGTAAACAAAGCAGCCCTCCTTAGTGGTGACATGGCTGGCCATTTAGGGACGGTGGAATCGTATACAGCCCGCCTTCGCGGTGACATGCCCGGCCAACTAGGCACGGTGGAATCGTATCGGCATATAGTCAACATAAACTTATCATTACCACACATCTCATAGGCATATCATAACCTTATCATAATTTAGCATCATTATACATTCATCATTAATCATACATTAAAGCTTGAAGGTAACCATGGCTATGTCGGGGTGACATGAGGTCGTGAACCCCCGACTACGTTATGGAGTAATCATAATCGTCATATCTCACCTTGGAGGGACTAACATTTTAAGGTGAGTGCACACAAGAAAAAGCATTCATGGAACTATACTTAGGGTCATTAACCTCATGGACATCGTACCTCACTTTAAGGTTCTTTGTACTTAAACTCATCATCATCATTGTCATGCTCGTATTGTATCTCTTTTCTTTAGCTTAAACATTTATTGCTCGTTACAGTCATGGACTCATAGCTTCCTTTATTTAGGAAGGTCATGGGAAAATAGGAGGATTCATGCCATAGGAGTCATGCCATACGAGTCATGCCACAGAAGGAAGGGATTAGCCTCACATACCTTTTCCTTTAGCTATTCTACCGCTTGATCGTTCTCCTTCAATGCTCACGTCTTTACCTTCAAGGGAGTTCATATTAACATTAGCTAAACGATTATGAGAACGTGCTTACTAAATCTAGAGAAAATTAGGCAGCATTTCCTTTGTTTATACAACTTTCCTCATATTACATATCAACTCCCAAACATCCATAACATCATTCACAATATTATAAGCAACAATCATCATTCATCTACATTATCCACATTTCACAATTTCACTTCAATCCCTCCATAATCATGGTCATAGTTCACTATTGCATTTTCTCACATATAATACTTATCCCATATTCTAAATGTCACTTATAGCATACTTACGATCACAGCATATCAATATTCATGACTCATTCCAAACTACTACTTGAAATCTCATTATTCCTATCTTTGTGACCCATTTTCTATCTCCTTCCATAATCTAAGTCTCTCAACCTCTCATTACCTTAAACAACATGAAAAGATCATAAAACTTACCTTAGATAGTGTAGGAATAAGTCTTGAGTGGGAATACTTCTCTTGCACCAAAACCCTAGTTCACTTCCATTGGAATTTCTTGGCTTGGATGAACTTCAATGAGTTTCATACACTTAATTTTTGTTGGTTTGATGAAGTTGATCACAAATCCCTCTTGAGTTCTTATGGATGAATAGTGGAGAGGGTTCTAGAGTGTTCTTGAGTTGTGGAAAAGAAATGAGAAGATGGGAAATGAAAATTATGAACTTGGGTCCCCTTTTTGATAACTTAAAATCGACCCCGTGGGAAAATATACGGACATAGCGGTTCATAAAATTATACGATCCGTATAAGTGACCGTGAAATCACCCCATCAACATCTCGGTCTCGTGACCATTATACGGCACATTATACGGTCCGTATAATTTTATACGGTCCGTATAAGTGACCGTATAATCCAACCAGTGATGGACCTTCTGTATGAAGGTTATACGGACCATTACACGGACCGTATAATATTATACAGACCATTATACGGACCGTATAGTATTAAACGGACCGTATATTTGGTCGTATAATTTATCTTTTCTCCGATTTTGTTCTCGTCACTTTGTTTGATCTCAAATCTTTATGGAACCTTCTTAGCACTTGTTTAACACTTCATTAACAATCTAAGGGACATTATAACCCTTCTCTAAGACCTCATTAATTCACCATTAACTGGTTACTTGAAATCTTTCCCTGGTACATAACATATACCTTGCCTTTCTTAACAACTTCCGTCTCCTACCCTGAATGTCTTTTGAAATCTCAATTGGAATCATCAAATGTTATTTCCTACTTACCAAGACATCGTATACCTCATGCCCTTCGTTAGTCTATTCACTGTACGTTAACGAAAATTTTTTGAGGTGTAACATATACTATGGCCTCATTAGTATTCTTTCATATCCTCTCAATTTTTTGTCAAACTCATTCATTAGTTCCATATCCTTATGTTCTTATGTATGTACCCAATGGTCAACTGATATCTAGCTACCGTCCTGGGACCTGTTGCCATTAAAATGATCTTAACTCATGATTG
>NW_026719452.1:0-11131 GCF_029784015.1 Lycium ferocissimum
ACCCCAATTAATCTTAATCTAATTAATTATTTCACTTATGGTCCTATTTGTCCTAATTAACGTTAAACCTAAATTTGTCAAGCCCAAATTTGATTTGCCAAGGATTTGGTCATTTAATTAAAACTCAAAGGTAATTTTGAAAAAAAATGACCTCAATTGTTTTAAAACCCTTTGGTTAATTCTTTTGGCATGATGAAAACAATTATAATTAAAACCAATTTCAATGATGAACCTCTAATTGTTTAAATTTAAACCCTAATTAAATACTAAAAACAATTTATTAATCTCAATCAAGTATAAAACCCCAAAATTAAAGATTGGGGGAAAAAATGGTAAATTTCCCTTTTAATTATAAGCCCCTTGGGATTTAAAGAGAAAAAATTTAAATTTGAATCATTGACAACAAACAATTGATAAATTATTTCGTTGTTTTGTTTTGGTTAATTTAAAAATATAAATTTATAAAACATAAATTTAAATTTCCCTAAATAACTTAAATTATTTTATTGATTTAAAAGAGGGGGGTTTACCTAAAAAATTTTTATAAAATCTTTGTGCCCCTTTTAAAAATCCCCGATTACTTTATCTATTATCCAAAGATTGATAATTAAAATAAATTAGGGGGTCAAAAATTAAGTGAACACTTATGCCTACTCTTTGAACATAGTCAATCCATCCGAACCCCCAAGTTAGTTGGTCATATATTTTCCGATCGATTTGTTATAATTAGATCATTTAGTATAACATTTATCAAGATCTATTGAAATTCCCCTTCTTATTTGGGGTTGAGATTGACTATTTTTCCCAACTCGACACGTATGTGACATGAAATATGTTTTCATTATTTGGCTAATTTGAAGTGGGTCTATATATATACTAGTTTCGGACACGTGTGTTGCACGTGTGTTCAATTTTTAAAGGACTTTTTTTTTAAGCGATGTTTGGGCTGCGTGTAATGAGTAATACTTTAATAAAAAACAAGGGAAAAATTTTATAAATAGTTAGCCTACCAATGACTTGGTTGGTCCCAAAAAATTATGGATTTTTACACTTGCAAAATTGGACAATTAAATTTAGTTAGGGGTGTGAAGTTTAACGAGATAAATTTTTACGAATTATTTTAAAATGATTGATTGGACATAACCTAATACTTCCATATAGATAACATTCTTGATTTATGTTTTATCGACATTTTATTTGCTTCATCATGACTATGACTCTTATTATGAACACTATATTGATGTTTTCAAATTGTGCTCGCATCTCAGTCTTTTCTTTGTTTCATTATGAAATAAAAAGTTATTTAATTAAGATGATAAATATAACAAAATATTTAGTACAAAACCAGATTTGGATAGATCTAGAAGAGGAGGATATCATGTTTTGTCAAAATTAGTCTTCTCATAATCATATACCAAAGCGCATGTTGAGTCCTTTTCTTTAGTTTGATCTTTCTTTCTTTTTTTATTTAGTTTTTTCTTGGAATAACTCTATGTTTGATCCATTAAGAACACAAAAATATTGTATACTATAAAATGAAAAGACAAGAAAATAATTGTAAAATTAGAAATCACAAAAGAAAGAGACGGAAGTATCCTCGACCAAAGATATAGTGAAGATCATATTATACTAACTAATTAACAATAAAATTAAAGTAGGCAGAGTTTTGAACCCTTAACATAGATACACTTTGCTATGTGAAATAATAAATCAAGCAAGAATAATATTGTAGAGAAAGAGAGTAAGAGGGAGTTCTTAGCTTTCTTGTTAGGGATTAATTTACAATGGAGAAGAACCCTCTATATTTATAAGAGAAAAGGACTTGATCCCAAAGTCACTAATCCTAATATTTCTCCTAGAGATAGAGATCCATAATAATAAATAATATTTATAACACTCCCCTCTGATGTCTATTTGATAGAGAATAATGCACACTAAGAAACTACTAGAAAACCCAATGGGAAAAGAAATCTAAAGAAGAAAAGAGCACATTTCTAATAATAGGCTATTTAGTTGCCTCATTAAAACCTTACAAGGAAAACCCAAAGGACAAATCCCAGAAAGGGAAAAAGAGTACAACGCGTATTAACTCCCCCCCTGATGAGAACTTCAATCAAAAAACTTGAATCTTCACATCTTCACTCGAGAGTTGTAGTTGCTATAGACTTGGTTGCAACAGGTTAGACTCAGTGAATAAATCATTCATATTAACGCTCGAACAAATCTCGTACGTTATCACCATTCTTCGGAGCTCGTGTGTGAAGAACAACTTCTGATGAAGCATGACTTGTGCTTTATAAATCCTCTTTAGTTGCCTGTGTATGCCGCATCTCTACTTTCGGACAAGAGAGTTGCATTGGTATACGATATTATTAAAATCACTCGCAAGTGTATTCCCGACTTGCTTTATAAATGACAAGCATTCTTTATATGACTTGACTCTCCGTCATGTAGAACATCGTATGACTATAACCTCCATAGTCATAGAAAAATATATAAATGCATCAATTGCATAAGGATATGGTACTTCAGGACCAAAAAATTCCGCAAGTTTCTCATTTCAACTTCTTTCAACAGATCATTTATTTCTTTTGAAAACTCTTCAAGAGTTTCAATAATTCTCAAGTCATCAACTTGCACTAACCAATATAACGATTTTGATTTTCACAAAAAAAGACGTAAGGATAAATAGTCATTTGTGCCCTTGGTCAGTAAATATTCGGTTACAAGATAAAATCGCGTTCACCTTGCTTAACTTAATTCATATAAGAATTCATGAACAAATTTCTACAACTTGTATATGCTTCTGCATTTAAAATTCTTCGTGAATTTTCATATAATTTTGTCAAGTAATTCATATAGGACGTGACAACATCTATTTCTATTTAAATGATATGACATCTTCTCGTGTCCGGACAAGAAAGCCAAATAAGTTTTATGCTTACCAAGATGCATCATTTCACTTGATAATAATTTCTACATTAGCATGCTTTAATAGATGTAGAATTTAGATCCTCACAATCTTACAATATTGTTACTATATTGTACTAAAGATATTGTCGACAATATATCATTTTTCTTGTTCGCAATGTGACATAACTTATCGAGATCTCATCACTTCCATTATTTTAAGGTACCTAAACCCCCATGAGGTTTCACAAGTTATGTCTTAGGCTCTTCGTATACACATTGCCTCTTATTATAACCATTTTGGTCATTTGCCTCTCTCCCTTTTCAAGGATTATTCTATTTGGAACCGATTGATCAACCATGCTTCACGCATGTTGCATACTTTGTCCTTCGTGACATTAATATTACTGTGAGCATTTTGCAACAAATATGAAACCGCTTAGTCAGCAAATGCTTCTAGCATTTAACTTGAATTACCTTTCGAATGAGGATCACACTAATGATAATTTACAACATATTTCATAACTGGCTATTCTCCTTATGTTAGGAAAACTAACATATATCCCATATCTTTGAGGAATCCATTCAGGCATCATGTGGTAGATTAATTAATCATATATCACACATAAAATCGGTTAGACGGAAATATCCTGTTCCTAACCCCGAACCAATCAGTGGAGGGAGAATTTATCATAATCTATTGATTCAAGCATACAAGAGGTTGTATACAAAATATTATATCTCGCATCAAAGACATGAAGCTTTGTTCTCATAAGCAATGATTTGGTTATTTAATGGAGGTATTTAACGCCAAATCCTACTTTGGATATAAACTGGCACTATCAAGATGGATTGTCTTGATTACATAATCCGAAAAATTGTGCCTTTAACTCAATTATTTTGAGTAAGTAGTTTTGTAAATGTCAAACTCAGTTGACAATAAACGCACATGTGACCATCTCAATGATGCATCTATTTACATACCATAATGTGAACGCTTCCATATTCACTTTTATATTTTCGTAATTTGGGGAATTCAATCCAACATTTGCCAAGATAATCAATCCCTTTTCATAAGAACAAGCAACAAAATAAATTCCTCAAGCATCTTCTAGTTCTTCAATATATGCCAAATACTCAATTTTCACATCATAGTTTGAATTTGGATACAACCGCTCATGCCGACAAATAAAATTATTTATACTAGTAAACTTCAAAGCCTACCATACCATGTGTTATATGTTTTAGTAAACTTCTGGTTTACTATGACATGAATTATTTTGCACCAATAAACTTCGGTTTACCATGTGATTTATTATGCTTATATTTGTGTAGTAGTACCTGAGAATAAGAGGGTAACCATTCACATACATATTTCTTACCCAATATAGTTTTGAAGATATTTAATCCTCCAATCATTTATAGCTTCAATACGATAGCTATCAGCATTTAGTAAACTTCTAAAGCTTATCACAACTTGTGTTTCGATCATAACAACTTCATATATTACAATGTAGAAACTAATTACATAATAGTATATAAGCTCTTCAGAGCTCTTAATTTATTCTCCATAATCATACATTGTTTGGACACTACTAGTGCCAATGCATCTCTGGGTAAATAGTCGTATCTTCCGGAGCCCTTAGTTGATTTTGTACCATCAAATATATTTTAGATACTCTATTGTATCATAAAAGGAATTATAGTTAGACACTCATTGAAGTCATGATTAGTTCTATTTAAAATATATAGTGAAAACTACATATAACAAACTCTGTCATATATTTAAAATCGATTAGTTTTGATTAACTTGTCATATAACAACTCACTTTATCTGTTTTAATAAATAATGATAATTAAATCGATAAGTCCTATTAGGATACAACAATTTACTTAGTGACTTATATGGTCAATATGATAATTTAATAACATATAATGATAAAGTGTGAACACTATGATTAAATGTATATGCATTGTGCTAGTAAAACATAACCATCTACAATACGAACGTGACTTTAACGTGATGTCTGCATATAATATATAAGGATCAAATAACAACTCCGTAACTATAATTAACGCAAAACTAATTACAGTCACGGGAACACAACGCCATATATAATCATCAAGTATATAAGTGTAATTTGCTATTAAATGATAAGATCCGTTAAACTAAAATATTCAAAGGTACCCATATCTTTGGTCATAAAATACATCATACGCATAGAAAAGTTTTCATCATTTTAATTATTTTACCCGTATATGGTGGTTTTATGCTCAAAATGAGAGCAACTTTTACTCTTTATTAAGTAAATAAGTAAACTAACACTAATATTCAAACATTCTACAAGATATGTTTCAATTTTGCCTCGAATGATGCTTAATATAAAATAAAAAAAATAACCAATATGCTTTTTCGTACTACAGGCAGGTGTTGCAATAACTTTTATACCACAGGAATAGTATACACATCCTTTATTATTCCATCTCTGCAGGAGATAAGTTGTGGTATTTCTTTCATTCACTTCGGGAATCAAGTTCGTCATTTAGATGCACTTTATAATAGCTCATCATTTTTCTCAAGTACGAGAAAACATTTCTTCAAAAAAATGTCTCAGATATACTACTAATTCTTTACGCTTTACGAGTTAAATTTCAGAGTTTTACTACTTCTTTGACTAAAGTTTAAAGGTTTACCACTTCAAAAGTAAATTTCAAGGTCTTCCGCATCGAAGTAAATTTCAAAGTTCTACTACTTCACGAGTAGATTTCAGAATATTACTACTTCAAGAGTAAACTTCTTCAGGAGTAGATTTCAGGGTCCTACTACTTCGGGAGTAGGATCAGAGTCTTACTACTTCGGGAGTAGAGCTCAAAGTTTACTATTTCGGAAATAGAGTTCAAGTTTGCTACTTCATGAGCAAATTTCAGAGTTTACTACATCGAGAGTAAAACATAGAATATTCAGAGTGTTTTCTCTTCAATTATTATACCTCTTCTGGAGGTGACTCGTGATAGCTTCACAACCAATCGCACGTCCTTATTTATAATCTTTACTAAACATCATCACATTCACTTGCGGGAATGGATTTGTATTTGTAACATTTGTCAAAAGTTCTCATTCTTCAAGAACGTAATATAATCATTTGAACGTGCTCTCTTAACCATATCATATTTATGATAGCTTAGCACCTCTTTAAAAATGTTGCTACTACCGGAGCAAATCGAAATATGCATACAATATAGATGACTTATCCTCAATATAATCACAATAAGACTATTAAAATATTACCACTTCGGGTGGTTATAAGCATAATTTAGTCTTAAACAAACTATATTTGTTTCACCACTTCAGGTGGTTAACGTGAATTTTTTCATAGTGAGCCTCCAAAAATAATTGAAAACAAAAAATAGATAATGATTTAATAAATTGACGAAAGGATAAATCAGACGAAAATATTGTGCTATAATCCTTTGCCACATCAGTGCTTGAACAACGTGTTGACAGTAGAATTGTGGCTAATCATATAGTCATTACTGTCATGTACTATGCTCATTATGATTTACTATCTTTACATGTATAATAATCCCCATGTTTATGGTCTGAAGAACTATGTATTTAAACAGAAAATTTCCAGTATCTTTATATAGTAGTATGTATTCCAATATCAAAGCAGGCGCACACATAACTCAACTTAATCAGATAAATTACTTACCTTAGTATCATATTTAGATATGAAATATATCGCCAGTAAACACGATACTTTAATAACCAAATCTGGACAACTTAAGTTGCAGAAAGGTTCTGCACCAGTCATGCTCCACATTTAAAGGTTATTCTAGACTTCAGTTTATAACGTGTTATAAAATAATTAAGCAAGCAAGAAAAATATTTCAGAGAAAGAGAGAAGAGGGGAGAGTTCTTATTTCTCTTGTTAGGGATTAATTTACAATGGAGAAGAACCTCTATATTTATAGGGAAAAATTGACTTGATCCCAAAGTCACTAACCCTAATATTTCTCCTCGAGATAGACATCCATAATAATAAATAATATTTATAACAATTCTTTTTTTTATTTACACCTCATCCTATATTTTTAACGATTTTCAATCTTACTTTTATATTTTCCTACAAAAATATCCATTCTTTTGTTATTTGTTACGGCAAAATGTTAAACATACAATTCAAATATCCCTAAATTAATAGTGTTAGAGATAGTCGCATACCTATTATTCCGCCATTTGTTTGTGCGTGTGATTATATTACCCATCAAAAACTCATTGGTAAAGCTCTTTTTTTTTCACTTATTTAATTGACAACTTCTCTTTTTAATGTTTGTCTTGCAAAATTGGACAATTAAATTTAGTTAGGTAGGTGTGAAGTTTAACGAGATAAATTTTGACGTAATTAGGTCTGTGACATATGATATGATTGGACATAACCTAATACTTCCATAGAGATAACATTCTTGATTTATGTTTTACTGACATTTTATTTGCTTCATCACGACTATGACTCTTATTATGAACACTATATTGATGTTTTCAGTTGTGCTCGCATCTCAAATTTTCTTGTTGTTTCATTATGGCATAAAAAGCTATTTAAATTAAGATGATAAATATAACAAAATATTTAGCAATAAAAACCAGATTTGGATAGATGTAGAAGAGGGAGGATATCATGTTTTGTCAAAATTAGTTCCTTACAATCATATACCAAAGCGCATGTTGAGTCCTTTCTTTCTTTTTTTACTTTTTTTTATTTAGTTTTTTCTTTAACAATCCTATGTTTGACCCATTAAGAACACAAAAATATTGTATACTATAAAATGAAAAGACAAGAAAATAATTGTAAAATTAGAAATCACAAAAGAAAGAGACGGAAATATCCTTTGACCAAAGATATAGTGAAGATCATATTATACTAACTAATTAAGAACAAATTAAAGTAGGCAAGTTTTTTGAACCCTTAACATAGATATTCTTTTTTTTATTTACACCTCATCCTATATTTTTAACGATTTTCAATCTTACTTTTATATTTTCCTACAAAAAATATCCATTCTTTTGTTATTTGTTACGGCAAAATGTTAAACATACAATTCAAATATCCCTAAATTAATAGTGTTAGAGATAGTCGTATACCTATTATTCCTTGCGCCATTTGTTTGTGCGTGTGAGATTATATTACCCATCAAAAACTCATTGGTAAGCCTCTTTTTTCACTTATTTAATTGACAACTTCTCTTTTTAATGTTTGTCTTGTTATTGATCTTAAAAGATGATAGCTTTATCGCGAATCGCTTTATGCTACTTGTTTGAGTTTTGGTTTAAAAGTAAAGGATGAGTGGAGATCACATTTGAGTCAAGACAAACCTCTAGCACCAACATTTTTAATTTTGATTAATGAAAAAATCTCAACACCATTGATCTGCAAAAGGTTCACTCCAGCTGCAAGCGAAAAAAATAGTCACATTTATTTATATTAATATATATTAACATTTGCACAGTTAGTTAAGATTAACACAGAAGAACAAAGCAAGTACTATTATTTATCATATTTCGAAAAAAACAAACTTATATATATATATATATATATATAAAACATTATGAGATCTATTTATCTGAAGAATAAAATACAAGGATGAAGGATGAAAAAGAAGCAGCACCAATATTGTTTCATAAGAAGAAGGGAAAAATGGGCAAAGTGAATTTGGTGATCTGATGTTTTGATGTCAACATATAAAGAGCCCGTTTGGATTGGCTTATAAGTTGCTTGTAAGTTGCATAAAGACATTTTCACTTTTTTGAGTGTTTGACTAGGCTTGACTTAAAGTCATTTTGTGCTTAAAATAAGCTCAAAAAAATAATTAGACCATTTGACTTGACTTATCTAAAGCGGCTTATAGTAAAAATTTATAAGCTCAAAAAATAAGTTAGACTACCCCAACTTATTTTTTTTTTAGCTTATAAGCGCAAGCTGACTTATAGGCATAAGCTTCATCCAAAACGAGGCTCAAAGACTATACTAATTATTATAACCGAGTAGAAGCTTAGGGGACAAATCCAATCAAAATTGGAACGTGAAAAGTTTGTCCTCTACAATGCCATTAAGAAAATATGGACATGTATAGCCTATATTAATTATTGGATGATGAACCAAATTATCCACCATTTACCTGGTTCAATGCATTTGATATTATTAATTTAGTTTATCAATAAAAGTTTTTTGTTAAATATTTATTAGATTAGATGTTTTGTGTTATATTACATTTTAATTTACAACAAGGGCAAATTGTAATCTAAATCTAAAGATTGAAGCTTCCACTTTTAGTATAATATGATATATGACATATATATACATACGGATACACACACTAGAAGAAACATTAAGATAGGCACCTACTACATCTCCACCTATGGTTCCTTGATAGCGGGAAGTGTATTTGGTTATATATATATATATATATATATATATATATATATATATATATATATATATATATATATATATATATATATATACACACACATACACACACACTAAGAAGAAACACTAGTATAGGCACCCCTACTACATCTCCACCTATGGTTCCTTGATGTAGGAAATGTATTTGGTTATAGCCTTTCTCGTTAATATGCCACTTCTCAAACTTTTTGTTTCATTTTCAAGTTTCACATTCAACCAAATGAGATAACTAAAACTTGAGTGTCACACCCCAATTTCCGATAGGGTGTGATGGGCACCCGACCCTTACTTAGGGCCGAGCGAACCCTCGGCGTCATAGTACTCGTAGCCATAATGGGCCTTTAACCGGTTCTATGAATGCATAATGAAAAATTTTCGAAAAACGAACATATTTTATATCTTTCAAATCAAAATAACTGCGACCGTACAAAAATCGTAATATCATGTATAGCAATACGACGGCTTATAGAGCCGCTCACAACGGACATCTTATATACATGACCGTCCCCAAAGTCTCTAACATAATCGGATATCATAACACACGTGTACATTGACTCGGAAGCCTCACGGAGAACATGGAGCTCGCCAATCCCGCCGGAACACCTTACGCTAATGTCTTGACTCACACAGTGGTGTACCGCGCGGCATGAATGCGGCCCCGAAGAGTGGGGTCATACGGAACATGTCCGAGTATGTAAGGTACTGAAAGCGCATAAAGCATGAATATAAGCATCATGGGATCATAGGACGGATAACGAGGTAAGAAAGTAACCTGTACATGTGAATCCCTTTTTGGCTGGATACCACGCATGCCCGTTTTTTTTTTTTTTTAGAACTTATATCGTATCATGTCATATCATATCATATCATATCTTATCGCATCATATCATATCGTATCATAGCGTATCATATCATATCATAGCGTAACATATCATGTCGTAGCGTATCGTATCATATCATAGCGTATCATGTCATATCATAGCGTATCATGTCATAGCGCCGAACGATGTCGGCTCGCCCACATAGCGCCAAAATACTCCGGCTCGCCCATAAATCCCGCGTCCGGATGATAAGCAGGTGACCAGGTGGCAATGAAACATGTTTCCCTTCCCATTCCCCCATGTATCCCTTCCCCCATCCCATGTGCATATACATATCCTTGACGTATTTTGTCATAGGCATTTTTTTTCATATCTGGCGTCATCCTTGTCATCATAGAATCATGTTCATCGTTTTAGTCATAAAAGCTTTCAAAATCATCAAACTTGGTTTTTGGAGAAAAACGAATATTTTGGAAAATATTTGCAAACTTTTTGGAAGAAATAATGTTTTAAAAACCATTACTTCTAGCTTTTGAAAATGAAATCGTTATGGAAACGTTTAACACACCTCACATAATTACATTCGTGGTAGAAACGTGTCGTCGACATATTCGTCTTAGGCATTTCTTCATATTTGACGTCATTGTAACATATGGACATCCTGGAGGACATTTACGAATTTCTGGAAAGAGTACTTGCCTTAGAATCCTAGGCTTAATAAAGTTACCTAGCAAGGTTTTGGGACATTAGGTGCCATCGGTGAAAGTTGCATATATTCAAAGCCGCCTTTCCAATGAAACATAGAAAGTCTAATTCAATTCTATTGAATGAATAGTGGTCAATTTAAACTTAGGTTTCAGAGATAGAGTAGTCCCGAGGCTCGTATCCCAAAACCCATTAGCTGGAATTTAAAAAAAGGAAAAGAAAATTTAA
>NW_026719453.1:0-11475 GCF_029784015.1 Lycium ferocissimum
TGCGCCTTACGCTTGCTTATCCTTAAATCTCGTTTGCTTCAAAATCTACAAATGGTCACCTTTACGGTTACTATTCATGTGACTTAAAATCCCAATCTTGGGTTAATAGTTGTCTACCGAAATTTTGACACCTCCCTATAAATATGACGCCCGAGAATTAAACTCGGCTCAAAAACAATCAACAACATCAACAATTACATCGAACACAATATAATACAACTAGTCCACTTTCCAACATAATGCAATAGTTTCCATTCCGACTTCACATTTTCAAATCAATATCAACATGCTCTCATTCATTACGGACCAAGATCATTACAATATAATCCGGAAGAATTTCATAGCATTTCTACAATATATTCCCAAAATATACAAAACATACAAACTTTCCACCAAAACCACAATTCTTTCAAAACTTCCAACTTCCAACATAAACTTTCATGACATATATTTTTTTACCTTTCAATTCCATTAACAACTATCATAATTTGCATCTTACCACTTCCATTTCATATTTACATAAACTACAATAAAGTTGCATGTTTTCCTACAACACCTTACAATATTTTTCCATGACAACAAAACCATTAACCTTCCATTTACTTCCTAAGGCCATAACAACACAATTAGCACATCAAACAAAATTAATTCATTGCATTTCAATGTTCCATACCCCACTACCAACATCCATATTCCCAACTTCCATCAAATTCATTCAACTTTCATTTCCAACATGAATTTCCATCATAACCACAACTAAAACACAACACCAAAATCAACTAATCATAGCCATGCAATATACACACACACACGGCTATATGTACACACACACATACACGGCTCACACACCACAACTCACAATTCCATGCTTTCCATGCAATTCCACTTATTCTAACATTCATAAATCTTCCATAACTTAAAAGAAAACATGAGATTCTTACCTTCTTCCAATGAATTCTCCTTGCCAAAAGAATCACTTCCTTGCCTTAAAAGTTATACCAACATGTAGCACCTTGAGCTTAGTATGAATCCAAGAAGAACCAAGTTTTTTGAATCAACAACCAAGCTCCAAAAATTTTCTCTTCTTTCTTTTCTCTCTTTCTCATTCGGCCGAATGGCCTTTCTCTTTTCCTTCTTGATTTTTCTTTTGTTTTCTTGAATATTCCAAAGGATGAACATGTATATATACATGTCATCTCTTCTAATTAAATGTCACATGACTTTCATGTGACATGGGCTTGGGCCAAGGCACATGGCCGGCCACCCCTAAATTTTTGGGCCTCGATTTCTCTTGTTTTCTTTGAGCCCAATTCCTTATAATTCTTGTTTTGTACTTCAAAATAAATTTCCAAAATCCCAAATTTGCCCTTAGGCCTTCTCCATTGTTTTCGCATTCAAGTTTCTATAACCGGCAAGCATACATATTAAGAAAAAAATTTCAAACATAACCTTATTCCTTGTAAGTCAAGGTTACTTCCAAACTTTCGAATGCGCAAAAATGCGGATGTAACACAAAACTTTCGATCTCGAAAGACTCATACTCTTGGTTGTTATCAAATGTTTGCTATAAGATCTATCATCCAAGTTATGATTATCGGGTCTCGTAAATGATTTACATATGATATTGCATTTGGTTTCTCGCTACTACTATTCGTGGATGCCTCGATGCTTCCTTCGGCTGAGCCTGGGCCGGGGATATGTTATCACGCGTATTCCGCATTGTTCGCCGTGCCTCGGTGTGAGGGGGGCGGTATATATGTACATGGGTTACGGTGTATGATGTGCCATGTACACACTCGATATGATATGATATGGCCGTCGATATGCTATGATATGCGCGCGTTTCTGATTTGATATGATTTGTTGTGGCGCGAGCGTACGGGGGGCGACCACTTTGTTCGCCGAGTCCCGTGACGGGGGGCGGCTATGGCATGTTTTGCTATGCATCTGTTTATGTTTATGAGTAAGCATTTACGATACTCCGGTCATTACTTTTATGTTCGTATATTTCGTTTAGTTATAATTCTGTTTGTTGGTCTCTATGTTTTACATACTCAGTACATATTCCGTACTGACCCCCTATTCTTCGGGGGCTGAGTTTCATGCCGCGCAGGTACTCTCAGATGAGTTCAGGCCTTGCAGGAGATGTTCCAGCGGCGTTGGCAAGCTCCATTTGCTCCTCGGAGGCCGCCGTGTCGGTTATGCTCGATATGTGTTTACGTTTGTTAGAGACTTTGCGACGAGTTGTGAGTTCGAATGTTGGTACGTGAGCGCTCCATCACCGACATGTCATTCGTATTTTGTAGTAGATTCCTATGATTACCGATTCTGCCGATTTGTAAATTACAAAAGAGTGTCTCCAAAAATATTTATTGTACTTGTCATTTTTGCCTAACTAAGAGTCGGAAGTTTATGTATGTAATATGAGTCGGTGGGTTCGCTCGGCTCCGAATGTGGGGTCGGGTGCCCATCACGTCCTAGCGAAATCGGGGTGTGACGGTTGGATTAGTAATCGAGGGTATAAACGTGGAAATTAGTTTGAAGGTAAGTAGTTGAGGTGAGTTATTGGAATATTATGAATGTTGTTGAATTATGTAGACAAAGAGCCATTAATGTTAGAATGTACTTTGAATTGATTATTGATGATTGTAGTTTGGTTGTTGGTTTGGTTGTTGTTGAAATTAGCCGAGTCGAAATCTCGGGGTTGGTGTATTTACAGGGGAAATGCTGCCGAAATTTCTGTAGAAATTAATGTTCGTTTGAATTTGAATGCCTAAGTGCGTATGGCTAATGTTAATGTATTTGGCGTTATGTAGATCTTGGCGTATCCGAGTTGAGGCTTGACTTATCTTGCGAGCGGAAGAGGTATGTAAAGCGTCGTTTTCTCTTCTTTGGCATGTCTTAGTACTATTAGGCTATGACCCGAGCCTCGGGGTTATTCCACTCTTAAAATCCGAGCTCAGATACGTACTTTATTCGATCCTAAAGGCATACTCCTTAATGTATTCAAGCTAAGATTCTTAGGTTTTCAAAGGATTGGATTTCAAAAGACTTATAAAGAATTTTGACTACAAAAGACTCCCGAACTTCAAACGTCCGTAACTTTTGCATACGAGCTCGGAACGCCCCAAAACATAATAGGTAAGTTCATAGGACATAACGTTCCCCTAACTCTCGTAGTCGGGCTCGGATGGGGCCGGTACCCGTCCGTGGGGCCCGCGGCCCTTCTATGCTTACCCTTAATGATTTTTGGAAAAACTTAATACTATTTTCACTTTGACTTCCGCATATGGATTCCTTACTTATATAATGAGTTATGATTATGATTTTATGCATATGATTACTCACGACTCCGCTCGTGCTTATGGTTATTGCCTGCGTTCACGGATCCGGCCGGTTATATTTCGTGCGCGTTATGATATATTCCGGTGTGATGCGTGTTACGGTTCGAGCTCTCGCTAGAGCCGGTTCCGTTTATATTTGGTGTTATCTTGTGTATGGTGTTATGGTTGGCTATGATGTGTTACGGGATATGTCGGGTTACGGAGATATGAAACTCTCTGGTGTGATGCGGTGGTATGGCGCCATCGACAGGCGGGCGACCATCGTTCTAAGAGCCTATGCATGACTTATATTTTAATTACATATTTTGACATTTTGCATATCATATCTATTTTCTGTATTCTGTTATTGTGGTTCTGTATTTCTCGCTTTTACATACTCGCATATATTCCGCATCACCCCTTTCTTCGAGGGCGCGTTCATGCCCGCAGGCGTACGAACGCTCACCTTGGTGATCCACCCGCCTAGGACACCTATTCGACTTCGGGAGTGCTCGCTTCGTTCGGGCGATATTTTGGTATATATATATTTTTCGATGCATATGTATATATTTAATCGGGTACGACGGGCCCCGTCCCGTCATATGATTTTGTTACTCGCGGGGTACGTGGACATGTCGGTGGGTGTATATATCCGTACAATTATGTATATGTGTGATATATGTTTGGCGATTTTTACCGCCTGTGGGTAACCTTGTCGCGCTATCGATATGATATGTACATTACGACGACCTAATAGCCGCTTTTCGACATATGTTGACTACTTTGTGATAATGTTTGCTGGCTATTATGCGCTATTCCGAGATCATATGTGATTATTTATATTTATGCAAGTTAGTATGTTAATTCTGAGTGTCAGGGGCACATGAGTGTCCAATTCGGACACTAGTCGCGGCCTACGGGATTGGGTCGTGACAATACGCATTCATATATATATTTTCTACGCCTCGCTTACAAGGTATTTCCAACCACTATTCAAACTCATCCTAATTCTAGAGCTGTGATGCACCTTCTTTCTCTTCATCGGTCTAGTCCGCCTCGTCCTACACGTCCTCTTAAGGTTTCCAACCACCCCGTATACTCCAATTTCCCTTAGACTACTCTAGATTCTCATTTGTCTCTTATGTCTGAATTTATAGGACCTTTAGTACACTTACCAAGGGGTCACCCATCCTAATATTTCTCTCACTCCAGCACGCTTAACCTCAAAACTCTAATGAAATCTGGTGCATTAAATTTGGTATGATCGCATCCACCTCAATCGCATGACCTTCATCACATAACGGAGTAGGTTGAAGTCTTAACGTATTCCAAAACATTCTCATAACATATCTCCCTCCGAATTAGAAAGGGTCTCTTACTCTTCCAACTACACGATTACTATTTCGGCCTTTTCAATCCTCAACAGTCACCTTTCACCTATATGTATGACTACTTTCTGTCCTAGATTTCTAGATTCCCAATGGTGGCGAAAACACCCTGGTTGCCGTTACTTATAAATACTTGGTTATCGCCCCCTTTGGATTTTCGCTCGCCGCAATTAAGTAATAATCTACAGCAAATACACACACATAGAAAATTCTAATAAAGGCCCAAATGACTGTAACCGAACGGTCTCTGGTCTAATCTGGTGGACTATAAGGTGAAGTGTACTCCTCGTCATCGTCTACCCACCATCGTACGTCGTCGGCCTTCATCATCTCTCTCGTACGAGTCGAGGGATATAGATAATCGGGTAACTCTGGTTTACCGACGGCCAAGATGAGGGCTAGAGTAATCCGTAACACTCATTGGGCAGGCTGGTCTAACATAGTACTCTACCATAGGAGCAGGTGGTACGGCCTTAGGAATCTCCTCCTCCGGTGTCCCAGACGAATACTCGGATGGATGCCGTGTCCTCCCCGCCCTCGGGGGGTCCTCCCACGGAAGTCAAAAAACTCCGGAGGAATCGTCGGCCGGGTCCTCTCGGGGATCAATCTCAATGGAATACCGAGGCTCCTCCGAGCTCGGTCCTGGAGCTTGGGGTCTGGGTATACTCCCGGGGCCTTCATAGCACCCCCACTGTTCGAGGCTGATCTCTTCATCTTTTGTCAGTCTGCACTTCCCGGAAGAAAGAAATATCAGAAGCGATCTTTCCTAGACTCTGGCTCTATCGCACAATCTAAGACAGAAGAAAAGGTCAATGATTCCTAAATGCCCAGCAGCCTTCCGTTTATAAGTGCGACTGGCTTCACACCCATAAAATGGGACTCCACCAAACACGGCCTGTAGACAATCCTTAGGACGAACTGCTCTGATACCACTTTTGTCACGACCCAAATCGATGGGCCATGACTGATGCCCGAGCTGGACACCCGTATACGAACCTGCCGGATATAATCAGACTGAATTAAAAACAATATGGCAATCCGTAAAAACCTGCTGTACACTCATCATGTCATTTATCAAAATGAACCTGTATCCTGAGAAGTCACAGCTAACCAAGGCATAACAAATATGCAAGGCGACAAGGCCGCCACTATACACGGAGACATCCAAAATGAACTACGTCGATACAGCTGATCAAAACATATGTATACACAACCCACACATGTCTACAAACCTTTACGAGCACACTAGCAAAACACGGCGGTACAAGGTCTCGCCGTACCCCTGAATATGCATAAGTCGATACCAAAAGGATGCGTACCAAAATGACTCAAGCTCGCACAATAGAGCTCTCCGACGGTGAGAACGACGGTCCTAATTGAGGATCACCACACCGAGTATCCGTACACCGTGGGCATGAAACGTAGCCCCCGAAGAAAGGGGTCAGTACGGAAAATGTACTGATTATGTAAAGCACGAAATACAATAAGAAGATCATGACTGAGTAAAAGATGGAGTGAGGCAAGTATGCTAATCAAGGATATCAACGATATGTCCCTTATGAGATGAGTGTCATGCTATATATCTATATATATATATATATATATATATATATATATATATATATATATAATATACGATGCAAGCCCTCTAGTGAGGGACTCGGTGAAATAATCATATATATACCGTACCCGGCCCTCTAATAAGGGACTCGATGAAATAATCATATATATACCGTACCCGGCCCTCTGGTGAGGGACTCGGTGAAATAGTCATATACCGTACCTAGCCCATTATAGGACTCGGTGCAATATATAATATACATACTCAGCCCTCTAGTGAGGGACTCGGTGAACAATGCAATGAAACTGCGCACGATTACGTATTCAGCCCGGGACTCGATAAATGATAAATCAACGGTATGCACGAGTAGAATATCATGAGCAACCATATGCAAACTAAATCATCATCTGAGACTCAATAGAATAATCAGAATGAACCAACACTTGAGAATCAAATACAACTATCATGTCAAGTACCACTGAGAATTAGAGTTCATTGGAGTCATGTATGTTCGTTGTTCGCTCACTTTATGTAGTTCATGCCAAAAAGAAAGAAGGGGTAACTTTACATACCTGTTCAGCCTCCAATTATCTTGTTAGAACCCGTATTTTTGTACATTGGAACAATCTGGATTAATTACGATAAGTTAAGGACAAAACTATTTCGGGATACAAAGTCGGGATTCTTGACCTTCGATTTTATTTTGAGATATAAGTTGTGCATGAATTTATTGGTATGGAACAATTAGGAAAATTTGAGACCAAAAGTGATAAAATTGGAAGTTGAAATCATCCACAATTTCCATGGTTGGCCGTGTATAGTGGGAGAGGGACCCCACACAATTTTGTGTCATCTTTTAATTGGAACAACTCATTAATGTGGGCCAAGACCTTGTACAACTCTAGAGGGGGATTAAAAGGATGACCACTAGTCTTCATTCTCTCAACACTTAGAAAAATAAAAGGAGCAAAAGCTGAAACCTCCATTTGAAGGCTCTCGGCCAGCCATAGAAAAAAATCAACCCCACTTCAAGCCATCCTAAAATTATTCCATTGATGTAAACCCATTGTTTTAAGGTCCCTAAGTAGCGTGGAAGCATCGTTGGAGCGATCAATCCATTATTTTTCATCTTTGGAAACCTAAGCTATTGGGAAATTGAAGAGAAAAGGTAAGATTTGATTATGCTTTGTATGTTATAAAGGTTGTTTGTACCTTGTAATATGTAAAATTGGATGAATATCATGAAATATGAAATGTTAGAAGTGAGTTGTGTATGTGGAGCTTGAGCCGTGTAAATGGGTGTTTGTTGTGTTGTGTTGAAACTATGAATTAATGCCTAGTTAGTTTGTTATGATCATTGTAAGGTGAAGAACGATTGAGAATCATCCATATATGTATATGTGTAGTGTTGGTCGAAATGGGTCATATTATATGACAATGAACGAATCGATATCGCTTAATGTTTTAGTCGTCGTCGTTGTGAATTCTATGTTGGAAATGAATGTTTATTAACTCAAATTGAGCTTGTGATTGTTGTGGGCTGATTTGGAGATTTTTGTACATTTAATGTAAATTATATATTGATGATAATAGCATTGTTAGAATGTGAATTGTGGATACAAATCATGATTTGAAAATGAGGAATGGTTTAAGTGAGGCTCTCGGGTTTGGGGCTGTTTTCGGCTGAATTGGAGAAAAATTTGGGTTGTTGGAAATGTTGTATGAATTGCTTAGGATGTCTTTAAATATTGTTGGTATGGGTTCGGGTTAGTATGTGAATGTATAAGCGTCGATCTTGGCTTGAAGGTAAGCAGTTGAATCGAATTCATGAATGTTGTCGAATGATGGAAAAGAAAGCTATTATTGTTGTATTGCTTTCCGGATTGGTTGTTGATGTTGCTAGGTTGGTTATTGTTGTTGTTGTTGATTGTTTTGGCCGAGTTAAATTCTCGGGGTGTCCTATTCAAAATCCGCCAAATTTCTTCGTAGAATTAAGGGCAAATTTGGAATTTAAGGCCAAAAGTCATTAGCTAATGTTTGGCATTTTATGACTTGTTTGTAGACATTGGGCAGCCCGAATCATAGGTTGGATTTAGCTTGAGTTGGATCATATTGGAGAGCGTTTGAGGTATGTAAAGTAACCTTTCTTTTTGGCATGCCTTAGTTAAAGTAGGCTATGATACGAGCCTCTAGGAAACTCTATTCTCGCAATCCGAGCTTGTCTATGATTCGCATGTGTTTCCTTGGTATTATTGTGCTCATATGCCATAACATTGATCCTTATATCCTTGGAATTCATAATTTGTAAAGATTTCATGAAAGCTGATTTTTGGTTTTAAAGCTTATTCTTTAGCGATTCCAAAAGTTCAAACGCTCATAACTTTCACGGAAAAGCTCGGATTGCTTTGAAATTTTTAGGAGTTTGTATGATATAGAATGAGTATGTTTTTCATAGGCGGGCCGGTTCGGGTCTACACCCGTCCGTGGGTCCCGCGACGTTCCTTTATGAAATTTTGACAACTTTTGAAAGAGAATGTTGTAATTATTATTTCGATTTCAAATATGATTATTTTACTTATCTTTTGGATTATGACAATGATTTTGTGGATATGATTCCTCACTACTCCGCTCGTGCCTACTATGATATCGTTCGCGGCTTCCTGCCGGATTCTGCCTCCTTGTCGTGCGCATTATGATATACTCCGGTGTTATCCGTGTTTATGGTTCACCGAGTTCCTCGCTCGAGGGCCGGTTCCACTTATATTTGGGCGTGACGCCGTGTATGGAGATATCTCGTGTATGATATGTGACGGAGATTCAGAGATTTGAAACTTTCCGGTGTTATGCTGTGTTATGGCGCCATCGACAAGCGGGCGACCGTATTTCCTGTGCCCTATGCATGATTTATATTTTGAAGTAACATTTTGATATTTTGGAAATGCATTTACTTTTTCATGCCTCTATTTCGATTTGATCTCGGATTGTATATTACATTTTTTCGCTTTGCATACTCGTACATATTTAAATCGACCCCTTTCTTCGGGCCGCGTTTCGTACCGCAGTACGTAATTTTTGGGTTGGTGATCCACCGTTTAGGACACCCCTCTCGCTATTTGGAGTGCTCCCTCACCTTCGGAGCTTATATTTTTGGTATATATTCGTCCGTTGCATTGTATATATTTGTTCAGGGGTACGGCGGGGCCCTGTCTCGTCATATGATTACGTCTGTCGTTTGAGGTCCGTGGACATGTTTGTGGGTTGTGCCTACTTACGTACGGTTGTGTTTGTATATGTTGTGTTTTGGGCGGTTCCATTCGCCGCAGCCCCTTTATTGGCGCATATGTATATATGTTGTTTTGATGGCCCGTGTGGCCTTTGTTGGTAATTCTTTGTGCGAGGGTTATTTTGGATAGTCCGTAAAACAAAGGTAACTCTGCTGAAATTTTTCTGGAAATTATATAAATTTGGAACACAGCCTTGTCGGCTTCTATTATATACTTGGATGCGTTTGATATACCTTGTGATAGCGTTTGATAGGTGTGTTTGGGTGCCCAGATCGGGCACTAGTCACGGCCTACGGGGTTGGGTCGTGACATATCTACACTTATTTGTCCGAGCTCATAAGTCTACATTTAAGAGGATTTACACTAACGTTAGCCTCTTTACCGCACGCTTGTTCCAAGTTTCAAATCAACTATTTTATATTCTGCCGAAAATCGGGCAACATCTCCCTTGTTTATATGCCCAGCCCGAATTCTCAATTCAACAACCAACAACAATAATAACAATACCAACATCAAAAATATCATTTCCTATATCAAAGTATTCCATAGAACAACCCATATGGTGCTTGTCCCATATTTCCACCAACAAAATTAATTTACAACAATTTAACGACTCCTTCTCCGTAAATAAACCAAGATTAACGTTAATAACAAGAGATTCATACCTTTATCTCGATAATAATGCTATGTCTTTGTCACGACCCGAACTACGGGCCGCGACGGGCATCCGGGGCTAACCGCCGAACACCACTCATTCCATTATCTACATGCTCTCATTCATAATACTTGCTCAACCTCATAAGAATATATCATCATAGGAAATGTAATCACTTTTATAACATAAGCCCTTCGGCTATCAAAATAATATATACACATATGCACATACATATACATGGAGACCATGGGGCCATACTACCCACACATGCATATCTACGAGCCTCTACTGAACTATTAGACATATAGACGGGACAGGACCCCGTCGTGCCCAAATCATGAATATATATATATATACCAAAAGAATAGTCAATAGCACCTCCGGACAATGGAGTGCTCACAATCAGCTACTAGCTCCTATGGATCGGCTCCGTCTCCCTGCCTGCCTGTAGGCATGAACACAGCGTCCAAAGAAAACGGACGTCGATGCACGAACATTGTACCGAGTATGTAGGGCGAAAATGAAATAAACATAATCTGGAAATCATAAGTTCTGAGATGAGGATATAACCTGTGTACTCCTTACATGTGAACCAGTTTCATGTACATACATCATGCATAAGTATATCATGTACATTATCATAACATGCAAGCATCATCACATCAATCATACATCATCATATCGTTACCCGCGTCCGGCAACCACCCCACGCAGCCCACTAGCAGATCATGTCCGCCCTTTCTCGGTACGGTGGAATCATAGCAGCCCGCCGTAGCGGTGACATGTCCGGCCAATTAGGCGCGGTGGAATCATATCATCATGCATATCATACTTTCCATATTCTAGCATCCTTAGTTACATAGGCATATACATATCATCAACACATTCGCTTGAACGTAAGGGCAACTATACCTAGGTCGGGGTGACATAAGGTCGTGAACCCCCGATCATATTATAGAATAAGCATAGGCGTCATATCTCCCCTTGAAGGGAATTACAAATTAAGGTGAGTACGTATAAGAAAGAATACCAATGGATCGTGATCATCATTATTAATTTCGTGAGAATATCATATCATGGTCTCTAGTAGTCTTTATCGTATTCATGGCGTATCTCTTATCTGTCTAGCTATTCATGAAGTTATACCTTTCATCTCTAGAAGCGTAGAAGATTCATGATAGAAGAGAAAATTATGCTTAGGATTCATGCCTTGGAAGGAAGGGTATAGCCTCACATACCTTTTTCGTTAACTACTTTATATCTT
>NW_026719454.1:0-11196 GCF_029784015.1 Lycium ferocissimum
CTTGGACAGGGCCGGTGGTAATAGCTTTTAGGAGGGGAGGGTTCCCCCGGCCCGTGCCATATTCAAACCCGAGCCCCCGGTACCGGGTAAAAGAATAATAATGCTAGCAAGTTCTCCTCTGTGGTAGTAGTCGGTCCGTCGTACGGGAAGATCGTACCTGCCATCATCAGGTATTGGTGGGCCACCTTAAGCGGGAGTGCCAAACCGGCTGATTTGTATGAACTTGAGATGGTAGATTTTTGATGTAATTGCAGATGGACCGGTTGTCCGCATGTTGCGTCGATGTGGATTGTCACCACAAGTTAGTTCGTTTCGCCTTTTCCCTATGAGCCTATTATTGTGTGGGAGGGTGAAATTGCTAAGTCAAGGGGTAGATTTATTTCCTATCTTAAGGCACATAAGATGATTACTAAGCGGTGCATTTACCATTTGGTTGCTGTTAATGATACGAAAGTCGTAGTACCCGAGTTCGCATTTGTTCCCATAGTTAGTGATTATCCCAAAGTGTTTCTCTAAGATATTCCTGGAATTCCTTCTGATAGAGTTATTGATTTTGGGATTGATGTTATTCCACACCCAACCTATTTCTATTCCATCTTACCGTATGGCTCCAGGGAGCTAAGGGAATTGAAAGGAAGTAAAGGACTTGTTGGATAAAAGTTTCATCCGACCAAGTTCTTACCTTGGGGTGCTCCAAGCCTTGTTTGTTAGAAAGAAAAATTTGCCTCCCTTAAAATGTGTGTGGATTACCGTCAGCTTAATAAGGTGACCATTAAGAATAAGTATCCCTTGCCTAGGATAGATGATCTATTTGACCAACTTCAAGGTGCTAATTTCTTTTCAAAGATGGACCTGAGGTCTGGGTATCACCAATGAAAGATAAAGTAGAAGGATGGACCCGAAAATTTGCCGTTGTATGGGCACTTTGAGTTTCTAGTCATCTCTTTGGGTTGACTAATGTGCCTGCTGCATTCATAGATTTGATGAATCGTGTGCTTAAGCCATATCCAGACCGCTTCATTATTGTGTTTATTGAGGATATTTTGGTGTACTCTAAAATTCATGAGCATCATACTAATCATTTGAGAATAACTTTGACAACACTTGAGGAGAATGAGCTTTATGAAAAATTCTCAAAGTGGAAATTCTGGCTTGAGTCCGTGGCTTTCTTGGGTCGTGTGGTATTTCGATGACATTAAAGTAGATCCTCGAAAAATTTCGGTGGTTAAGGATTGTCTTAGACAAGCTAGTGCGACGAAAATTCGTAGCTTCTTGGGTTTGGCAAATTATTACAGGAAGTTTTTGGAAGGTTTTTCGTCTATAGCCTCTCCATTAACTAAATTGACACGAATATCTTTGCTAAGTTTCGGTCCGAAGCTTGTGAAAAGTGTTTCAAAAGCTTAAGACAAAGGGGTTGACTTTGGCTCCTATTTCGTGCCTTTATCTTCGGGTCAGTGGATACGTGGTGTATTTTGATGCTTCCGGTAATTGATTTGGGTTGTGTACCGATACGAACGGTAAGTAAGTGATGCCAGGTTTCGCGACAGTTGAAGAAGCATGAGAAGTTAATTATCCGACTCATGACTTAGAGTTCGTTGTCGTGGTATTTGCCTTGAAAATTTGGCTTCATTATTTGTAATGGGTGAGCATTGCGATGTTTTACCCACCATAAAAGCTTCCACATGTTTAAACGCGAGAGTTTAATCTCGGATTGAGAAGGTGGTTAGAGTTGTTAAAAGACTATGACTTGAATATTTTGTATCATCCTGGTAAGGCTAATGTGATTGCTAACGCTTTGAGTAGAAAATCTATGGGCATGTTTTCTTGTTTCAAGCATTTATGACATGCCCATGGGGAAGGAAATTTGAAGACTTGCTAGTCTTGGGGTCAGACTTGATGAAACGGAAGATAGAGAGTTAGTAGGAATCATGCCATCACGGTCTGGCATTGTGGAAAGGATTACATCCAAGCAATATGATGATGAACTTTTGGTAAGGCTGAGAGATGGAGTGGAAAAGGGTGAGTACACTTCATTTACTATTTGGACTGGCAATACTGTTCTGTGGTTGCAAGGATGATTGTGTGTTCCCGATGTTAATGGTCTTCGACAAGAATTAATGATGGAAGCTTATAGTTCCAAGTATTCAGTTCATCGGGGATCCACCAAGATGTATAAGGTTTTGAAACAACACTATTAGTGGAAAAGCATGGAGGTTGATATTTCTAACTTTGTGGCTAAGTGTTTGAGCGTCAACAAAGTTAAGGCTGAACATCAAAGGCCCGGAGGCTCGGCTCGTAATATCGACATTCCGCCGAGGAGTTCGGGAGGAGATCAATATGGATTTCTTGTGGGTTTCATTGTGGGTTTACCCAGCACAAAGACCAAGTTTAATTCGATTTGGGTGATAGTGGATAGAATCACAAAGTCTACCTATTTTCTCCCCTTGAAGATGCCATATACCACAGTGAAGTATGCCAAGCTATATCTAGCAAAAATAGTTAGATTGCATGGGATTCCGACGTCCATACTATCCGACAGATGTACGAAAGTCACTGCTAATTTTTGGACATCCTTTCGTGAAGGTTTGGGACTAGAGTGAAATCGAGAATCGGCTTTCCATCCTCAAAAATCAAGCGGGCAGAGAGAACTATTCAATTTGGAAGATATGTTGCGAGCTTGTATATAGATTTTCGGAGGAAATTAGGATGAACATTTTCTCTTGTGGAATTCGCGTACAACAACGACCAAGAAAGTATTCAAATGGCTATTACGAGATTTCTTTATGAGGCATTGTCGGCCTCCCAATTGGTTGGTTTGAACCAATCAAGTAGAATTGTTGGGTTTTGACTCTACCATAAAGCAATCGAGAAAGTTAATCTTGCGTACAACGACTCAAGACAGCTCGTCGGAAGTAGACGGATGTCTTACACGGATGTAGGCGACGCGAGCTAGAGTTTTACGGTGGTGACAAGGTGTTCTTGAAAGTATCGCCAATGAAGGGAGTAATGCGGTTTGGTAAAAAGGGGAAGCTCAGTCCTCGTTTCATTGGCCCTTATGAGATTGTTAGGAAAATTGGAAGGTGGCTTATGAATTGAATTTGCCATCCGATATAGCCATGAAGCATCCTGTGTTTCACATTTCGATGTTGAGATTGTACAAACCTGATCCTTCCCATGTGTTGAACCATAAAGAAATTGAAATTAGTGAACGGTTATCTTACAAAGAAAAACCGGTTCAGATTCCAGATCGTCAAGTTAGAAGATTGAGAATGAAGGATGTGGCATCGGTGAAAGTATTATGGCAAAACTATAATACTGAGGAAACTACTTGGGAAGCGGAGGAGGACATGAAGAAAAGATATCCCCACTTGTTCTCTATGGCAGGTATGAGCTAGCGTTTTAATTATTCTTAGATGAATCATTGTGTTTGTTCGAAACAACTTGTGGTTTAGTGAATACTTTCTAGGCTATGATTCTCATTTGAGGACGAATGATCTTAAGGGGTAGATAATGTAATATCTTGTAAATCCGTATTGAATGTGAAAGCATTATATGAGTCGTTTTGAACCTTATAAGTTAGGTTGTGTTCACAATTCGGGACTAAGAAACCAAAACGGGAGTGTTGGGATAAAAATCCCATTTCAACGGAATCGGGAGATTTTATGACAAAAGTACGGCCCGTACTTGCCCGTACTTTGCGGATGTTCATTGGTCTTTTCAAACCTGAACTCTCTAGAATTTTAGGGACTCGTACTTCAGAGGACGGGATGTCATTTCTGCCCGGCCTTTTCCCGCCTCTTCACATTGACACTCAGGAAATTCTTGGAAGTACGGCCTAAAAAGAAAGGCCCGTACTTAGAAGTACATCCCATCCTTCTTGGACGTACTTCTCCCGCTTCCATCAGAAACTTTAAAAACTAGGGTTCAGTTATTTTTTATCACTTTTCAGTTGTTCAAAAACCCTAAGTATGAAAATTACTTCTCAAAACCTCCTATTTCAAAGGAGTAGCAAGATAATCTATTTCACGGGAGTTCAAGCTAGGGTTTGGGGGATTCTCCCTCAGAAGTAATTTGTTCAGTTGCGTATAATGTAATTAAGGTATGTCTCTCTTTTGAAAATTGGTTTTGGATGAATGTCACTTTTAAAAAGCTCTTTATTGAATAAAAAGGTGAACGTTTCACTAATTGCGTCACAACCCGGGCTACGGGCCATGACGGGTATCTGGGGCTAACCACCGAACACCGCTCGTTCTGTTACTTATCTGATCTCATTCATAATATATTCATAATCATGGAAAACTATCATCATTTGAAACATATTTACTTTTATAAACATAAGCCCTTCGGCTATCAAAATAATATATACGTGCATATACATAAAGACTGTGAGACCATACCACCCACACTGCGTATCTACGAGCCTCTACTAGAGTACTAGACATATGGACGGGACAGGACCCCGTCGTGCCCAAAATATATATACACATATATGTACCAAAAGAATAATCAATGGCACCTCCGGGAAAAGTGGAGTGCTCTCAATCAGCTAATGGCTCCTATGAGTCTGGATCACCTCCCTGTCTACCTGTGGGCATGAACACAGCGTCCAAAGAAAACGGACGTCAGTACGAACATTGTACTGAGTATGTAAGGCAGGAATGAAATAAACATAATAAGGAGATCATAAGTCGTGAGATGAGGACACAACCTATGTACTCTTTTAGGTATAGATACATGTCATATACATTCATCATACATAAGCATATCATGTGCATTATCTTAGCGTGTGCCTTATCATATCACATATACATCATCATACCATACATGCATCATCATATCAATCATACATCATTATGTCGTTAACCCGCGTCCGGGTTACCATCATATGCAGCCCACTAGTGGTGTCATGCCCGGCCATTTAGGCTCGGTAGGAATATAGCAGCCCGCCTTAGCAGTGACATGCCCGGCCATCTAGGCATGGTGTAAACATAGCAGCCCACCTTAGCGGTGACATGTCCGGCCATTCAGGCACGGTGGAATCTCATTATCATACATATCATGCACTTGTCATCATACATATCATAGGCTCATTACTATTAATCATCTCGTAAACATAGCATGGCTTTATCATGATTTACTATCATTATACATATATCATCGAATTACACATTAGAACTTGAAAGCAACTATAGCTGTGTCGGGGTGACATAAGGTCGTGGACCCCCGACTACGTTATGGAGTAGTCATAGTCGTTATATCTCACCTTGGAGGGACTACGTTTAAGGTGAGTATACGTGAGGAAGACATTAATGGATCGTAGTCAACATCATATTGTAATCTCTAGAATCTTTAGGCTTACACTTATCATTTTCATCATCGTACTCATAGCGTATTTCTTACCTCATTTGACTATTCATGCACATAGGCCCTTAGTCTTTCGGGATATAGGAATTTCATGAAGAAAGAGGAAAATCATACATAGGATTCATGCCTTAGGAAGAAAGGTTGAGCCTCACATACCTTTGTCATTTAACTATTCTATCGCTTGCTCGTTCTCCTTTAATGCACTCGTTTATACCTTCAAGGGAATTCGTATCGTCGTTAGCTAGGCAATTACAAGAATGTGCTTCTTAAGGCTAAAGAAAATTGGGCAGCGTTTCCTTTGTTTATACTACTTTCCTCCATATTCCATATCAACTCCCCACATTCATAATAACAATCATAATATCACTAACAACAATCGTCATTTATTTACGTTATTCGCATTTCACAATTTCACTCCAATTCTCCATAATCTTGACTAAAGTCCATTATCGCGTTCTTTCTCATATGATACTTATTCCATGTTCTAAATGTCACTTACAACATATTTATAATCTCAACGTAACCATTTTCACGATTCAATCCAACTACTACTCAACAATGATACTATTCACCCATTTATGACCCATTTTCTATATTCTCCTACAATCCAAGTATTTCAACCTATCAATACTTCAAACAACATGAGAAGATCATGAAACTCACCTTAGATGATGGAGTAATAAGCCTTGAATGGTGATGCACCCTTTTGCACCAAAACCCTATTTGATCTCTCTTGGGATTTCTTGGTTTGAATGGCTTTTAATGGGTTTCATACACTTGATTCTCTTCAATTCTTGTTGTTGATCTTTGATTCCCTTTGTTTTTTTGTGGTTGATGTTTTTGGAGTGTTCTAGAGTTTTCTTTTGTTGTGGAGATGAAGAATGAAATGGAAATGAAAATGAAATGAGAAGAGGTCCCGTATATTAATTCATCATCAGTCCCGACCGAGATCTACGGACCAACAAACGGTCCGTATGTTTTCTACTGGCCGTATGTTTGGGCATAGATCTGGTCCAAAGGAGACATGGTATCGGGCTGGATCTACGGTTGGACATACGGTCCATACATTTTATACGGCCGATGTTTGGCCGTAGGTTTGCCCAGTTTTTCGAGACTTGTTCTCTCGACTCGTTTGATCTCCGATCCTTATGGAACCTTCTTAACACTTGTTCAACACTTCATTACCATTCTAAGAGACGTTATAACTCTTCCTTGAAGCATCATTAAAACACCATTAACTCAATACTCGTAATTTTGCCCGACACACTCAACTTATAACTCGCTTTCCTTAACAACTTTCTTTCCTTAACTCGAATGTCTTTGGAAATCTTAATTAGGACCATCAAATACTATTTCTTACTTGTCCAAACCTCGTATACATCATACCCCTCGTTAGTCTATTCACTGTATGCTAAGGGGGAATTTTTCAAGGTGTAACATTCTTCCCCCCTTTTGGAACATTCGTCCTCGAATGTTAAGTCATCGAGAATTCTAGAAAAATTTCGCCAGAGTTTCCCCTATAATATGGCCCTACCATCCTGTCACAACAACCCATAATATCATTGCCTCACTGGGCCACAACACAATAGCAATATAAACTGCCACACACGACCCATGCATAAAAGAAAAGTATACATACCTTATAATCTCGATGTTTCATCATATATCTCTTCCGGGGACTGAAATAACTGTGGATATGTGGATTTCATCTTCTCTTCCGCTTCCCAAGTCATCTCCTCTCGGTTGTTATTCCTCCATAGGACCTTAACTGAAGCTACTTCCTTATTTCGAAGTTTCCGTACTTGCCTGTCTAGTATGGCAATAGGCACTTCTTCATAGGCTAGCTTTTCTGTAATCTGAACATCATCGACTGGCACAATCTTTGTGGGATCTCCAACACATTTGCGGAGCATTGAGACGTGAAAAACTGGATGGACTAGTTCAAGCTCTGAAGGCAAGCCCAATTCATAAGCTACTCGACCCACCTTGTGGATGATTTTATAGGGTCCAATATACCGAGGACTTAACTTCCTTTTCATACCAAATCTCATCACCCCTTTCATTGGTGACACCTTCAAGAATACCCAATCATCAACTTGAAATTCTAACTCTCGCCGGCGGTTATCCGCATAGGACTTTTGGCGACTTTGGGCTGTTAATAATCGGTCTCGGATCATCTTGATTTTTTCTTTGACTTGTTGAATCAATTCGGGGCCTATTAACCGTACTTTTCCTATTTCAAACCATCCAATTGGAGACTCGCACTTCCTTCCATACAAAGCTTCATACGGAGCCTATCCGGATGCTAGAATGATAGCTATTATTATATGCGAACTCGATTGGGGTAAGTGTCATCCCAACTACCACCAAAATCTAGAACACGCTATGCCCTTAGAATATCCTCCAAGGTACGTATAGTACGCTCGGCTTGTCCGTCGGTTTACGGATGAAATGCCGTACTAAGCCTTACTTGAGTACCTAGACCTTCTTGGAAAGATTTTCAAAACTTAGTCAGAACATGCAGACACCTCGTCCGTAATGATAGATATCGGAACACCATGAAGTCTCACAATCTCCTTGATATACAACCTTGCATAATCTTCTGCCGAGTAGGTGATTCGGCGGGAGAAAATGAGTAGCTTTTAGTCAATCTCGTCCACGATCACCCATATAGAATCATACTTGACTCGGGAAGGGGCAATCTACAATAAAATCCATATTGATTACTTCTATTTGCACGTAGGAATTTCCATTGCTTGCAATAATCCCCGGCTTTTGATGTTCTACCTTCATGGCCGGGTGATTTGGACATTGGGCTACAAATTCTCGCTATGTCTCTTTTCATGCCATCCACCAATATATCAACTTAAGATCGCGATACATCTTCGTGGTTCTGGATGGATAGAATACGAGAATGATGAGCTTTTCTAGGAAATGCATCAGCTTCCGCAACGTTTGGAACACATAGCACTTTGTCTCGGTATCCAAGGACTCCTCTATAGAAGTTTCAAATGGGGACTTTTCTTTTGCATGACATGCATCTCTATAATGACTCAGCTGAGGATCTTCATATTGCCGTTCTTTTACTTCCATATTCAAGGATGAAACTGTGGGATCATTAACACTAACTCCTGCATCCTCTGAGTCAATTATACGTACTCCAAGATTAGCTAGTTGGTGGAGTTCATGAATCATTTCTTTCTTCTCCGAGGGGACTTCACATAAGCTACCCATTGATCGGCGGCTAAGCGCATCGGCTACTACATTTGCTTTCCCGGGGTGGTATAAAATATTCACATCATAATCTTTCAATAATTCTAACCACCGCCTGCCGTCGTTGCATTCAACTCATTTGTTTGAAAATGTATTGAGACTCTTGTAATCAGATAGATATCAACATGCACACAATACAAGTAATGTCTCCACATTTTTAATGCATGAATAACCGCCGCCAATTCAAGATCAGCGAGTTGGGTAGTTCTTTTCATGTTTCCATTGTTCTCGAAGAATAAGCAATGACTTTAACGTGCTACATCAATACACATCCTAACCCCACGGCAGAAGCGTCACAATACACAACATAGCCATCTGGCCATTCTGGAAGTGTTAAAACTAGGGCTGAGGTCAACCTGTCCTTCAATTCTTGAAAACTATGCTCACAAGCGTCATTCCACTAAAATTTAGCTGACTTCTGGGTTAATTTTGTCAATGGGGCTGAAATAGATGAAAAGCCCTCTACGAATCTTCTATAATAAACTGCCAATCCCAGAAAACTACGAATTTCTGTAGGCGTCGTAGGTCTTGGCCAAGTCTTTACAGCTTTAATTTTCTGAGTGTCAACTTGAATGCCATCGTCTGAAATCACATGTCCCAATAATGTCACAGAATTTAGCCAAAACTCGCACTTTAAAAATTTTGCATACAACTCCCGAGTTTGAAGAATTCCAAGAACAATACGCAAATGATCTGCATGTTCTGATTCTGAGCGAGAGTACACTGGAATATCATCGATGAATACTATCACGAACAAATCCAAGAGATGCCTGAATACATTATTCATTAAATTCATAAATACCACCGGAGCATTAGTTAGCCCAAACGACATCACTCGGAACTCATAATGGCCATATCTCGTTCTGAAAGCTGTCTTGGGAATATCTTCTTCCCTAACTCTCACTTGATGATATGTTATATCCCGTATTTTGAACAACGGGACAACTTGTGTGAAATATGAGAAGTTAGGGACAAGGCTATCGAGAGACGTTCGTTTGTTTTAAAGGCTTAAATGGTGTATGATTTCCATGTCTTGAAAATGTTAAAACCACACTTGGAGGAATTTTCCATTTTTAGTAAGTGGCCTATTTTGGGAAAGTTGAAAATTCAAAAAAAAATAATAAAAAAGAGAGCTTAAGGGTGGCCGGCCACTTCAGGTGGGCCAAGGCCACATGGGACATGTGCTATAATATAGAAGATGACTAAGTCATCTTCAACACTTAACAACATATTTCTAGAGAAATCAAGAAACTAAAGAGAAGAAAAAAAAAGCCTATTCGGCCATTGGAGAAAAAATTAAGATCAAGTTTCCTCCAAAAAAAATATATTCTCCAAGCAAACTTGCTAATTCAAGGGTGTTAAGTAACGTGGCGTTGTTATTTCGGAAAGATAGTTTGTTCGTTTTTCTCTAATGACCAACTTTGGTCAAGTGAAGAAGTGAGGAAGAAAGGTGAGTTTTAATCTTGTATTCTTGTGTTATAGATGGTGTATATGTGTTGTTGTATGCTAAAATGGAAGAAAATCATGTTAGAGAAAAGTGGGAGTTGGCCGTGTATAGTGGATGGGGATATATATATGCGTGTTGTGGTATAATTCATGTATTCATGTTAGTTGACATGTTTTAATTGTTGTAGTGTGAAGAAAAGAATGAAATCATCCTTTGGTGTGACAAAGTGTGTTGGCCGAATGGCCTTCTTTCATGTAGCCTTGAATGAACAAATTATCGTTGGTAGTTTCGTTGTCGTTTATGGATTGTATACGGAAAAATGCGAGTTTAATGACTTAGAATGATGTTATGTTGGTTATGGCATGATTTTGGGAATTTATGTGTGAATTTTACATAATTTTTACATGTATGAATATTGCATGGTTAGTATGTGGATTAATGATGTAAATCATGAATTTGAAAAGAAGAGTGAAATTGATGCGGGTTTGAGACCATTTCGGGTACAATGGAACAATATTTGGAATGTTGGAAAAATTTATGAATTGCTTAAGTGTCATCGCATATGGTTTAAATGGGTTTGGATTGGTAGTTGAACGCGTGAGCGTTAATGTTAATTTGATTATATGAGTATAGTTGATTATATTGGAATGTCCTTAAGTATGTAGCAAAATGTGTTTAATGTTGGAATGTGTTGGAAATTGGATATTAATGTTAGAATGTATTGTGAATTGGTTATCGATGTTATAGTTTGATTGTTGGTTTGGTTGTTGTTGAAATTGGCCGGGATTGAATCTCGGGGTTGGTGCATTTATAGGAAATGCTCTAAATTTCTATAGAATTTAATGTTCGTTTGGAATTGGATGCCTAAAGGCGTATGACTAATGTTAATATATATTTGGCGCTATGTAGATCTTGGCGTACCCGAGATTTGAAGCTTGACTTAGCTGGCGACGGATAAGGTATGTAAAGCGTCGACATTTCTTTCCTTGGCATGTCCTAGTGCTATTAGGCTATGACCCGCGTCTTGAGGCCATTCTACTCCTAAAATCCGAGCTTAGGCGTGTACTTTATTCGATTCCAAGAGCTTTTCTTAATTTGCAAACTAAGTTTTT
>NW_026719455.1:0-11490 GCF_029784015.1 Lycium ferocissimum
TTATAACACCGAGAATCTATCTCGCTCAAATGTCAACAACAACAATCCCAACAACATCAATTATCAACTAAAATCGCCTACTAACATAATTAGTCTACTTTCCACATAAAGCGACAACTTCCAAACTAACTTCACATTTCTTAAACCAATATCGATATTTTCATACTCATTAATCATCAAGATTATTCCAACATCATTTGGAGGCATTCGTATGATTTCACATATTATTCGCAAAATATACAACTTCCACCGAAACCATAACTCATCCAAAACTTCCATTTTTCGACAAACATATCCATAGCACATTATCATCTCTCAAATTCATTAACAACCATCACAACTAGCACTTAAACAATTCATTTTCCATAATTACATATCGACTATGATAAAGACACACATACCTTCCTATAACACATATATGCATTTCTAATACCAAACTTAAATCGTTAAACTTTCATTTACATTGTAAAGATCGCAACGACACAACT
Source organism: Lycium ferocissimum (assembly GCF_029784015.1). Taxonomy (NCBI): domain Eukaryota; kingdom Viridiplantae; phylum Streptophyta; class Magnoliopsida; order Solanales; family Solanaceae; genus Lycium; species Lycium ferocissimum. The sequence continues at coordinate 489 of NW_026719455.1, forward strand.
AGTATGTTAAACAAAATAAACTCATCACGATTCTCTACCACATACTACATCGGCCAAAGGCCAAATTTTCCCTTTTCGTCAAATTTTTATCCATCTTTCACTTCCAATACAAATTCTACAATGTCTCTGATTATAATACAACATAAAATTCAACATAACTACACTACACACCAAACATACATACGTCATTTGCACCCCATGCACTTCCACCATGCAAACTTCCATATTTCTATATTTTCTATTCATTTCCATATACCACAACACAAACAAACCTTCATAACATGATTAGAAGATTGAAACCTTACCTTTTCTCTTCAAACTTCTTCACTAGAACAACTTGTCAACTTGAATGAATAAGTGCTCCTTCTTCCCAAACCAACTACACCAAGTTGTAAAGGACACTTAATTTAGTAGGAATATAGCAAGAAAACAATTTTAGAAGCAAGATTTTTGAGGGATGAAATCTATGTTCACTCGAATACTCTCTCTTCCTCTCTTCTTTTTTTTTCTTGTTTTTTCTTGTTCAATGTTTCTTGAATTTCTTGAACTCTTGCTCTCTTATAATATTTAGTTGGTCACATGTAAATCACATGACCAACTTCAAGGGCTTGGGCCAAGCCTTCATGGCACGACCACCCTCTCTCCAATATGGGCCTCGTTTTTCCTTTTTTGAGCCCGATCGGCCATAGAAACTCGTATTTTGCAATTCCCGAAATAAATTTTCAAAATTCCAATTTTGCCTTAGGCCCTTCTCCATTTTTTCCACATTTCAAACTTCCATAACGGGCATACTCATGCTAAGAAATCCAAACTTGGCCTTATTCTTCACAAGTCAAGGTTAATTCCAAGTTTTCCAAATACGCAAAAATGCCGGATGTAACAATTTATCATCTAGTTCGGGTTCAAGATGTGGAAGCTAAACCACCGACTCTTCAGTCAGTCCCCGTGGTGAATGAATTTTCGAATGTATTTCCAGATGAACTTTCGGAGCCTTCCCTTCGGAAAGGGAGATTGATTTTTGCTATTGATGTGTTGCCGTACACCAAGCCTATATCTATTCCACCTTATAGAATGGCTCCCTTGCAGAGTTGAAAGAATGAAGGAGCAATTGAAGGACTTGCTTTGAAAGGCTTTATTAGGCACTAGTTCTTCCCAGGGAGTACCCGTGTTGTTTGTCCGAAAGAAAGATGGCTCCTTGCGAATGTGCATTGACTATCGGCCGAATAAGGTGACGATTAAGAATAAATATCTTCTTCCGAGGATTGATGACTTATTTGACCAATTACAAGGTGCCAAGTGGTTTCAAAGATAGATTTGAGATCCTAGTATCATCAAGGAGAATTAGGAGAAAGATATCCTAAGACAAATTTTCCTTGTAACAAGATATGGCCATTTTAGTTCCGGTGATATCATTCGAGCTAACTAATGCACTAGCGATTTATGGATTTGATGAACGATGTGTTCGGTGCCCTTCCTAGATTTATTTGTGATTGTGACTCATCGACGATATCTTAGTGTATTCTAGATCGAGGAGAACATGTCAAGTGGGTAGGCTACATATATATATATATATATATATATATATATATAAGTGATGACTAATTAGTAGTCATACACTTCATTTCATCTTCTCTAATTCAATTGAAAGCAAGAACCATAAACAGCCATGGAGGCTGCATGTACTCACTTCGGCCAAGTCAAGTGGTAAAAAAAGTTGTAATTGTTTTTCTTAGTGTTCTAAACGTCCCTAAAGTGACGTTAACTTCCTTATTCTCTCTTGAGTGGAGGAACATTCATGATTGATGCAAGCTAGGTCAAGGGTGAATAAGCTAATCAAGGTAAGCATCCCCCCCCCCCTCCTCCTTTATGGTGTAATTGGAATTAAAGTCAAGTGTTGTAGTTGAGAGATTAACTCTCATTAAGTGGAATTAAATGCAAGGAATTGTGTATGCTAACGTTAAGGTTCTATTTGTATTATCGGATGTTTAATTTAATAATGGTGGATTAAGTTTGATTGGTGTGGTTGTTATTATTGTCATTGATTGTGTGTTAAAAGTGAAGGAATCATGATAATTAAAGTCAGTAGTTATTTATATGGAATTGTTGAGATATGAATCGATTAGTGTTCATGAGGTTGTGGGCTGTTTTGATGAGATTTTTGGGGGAAATTCTCACGTGATATGTTGCTATTTGAGGTTGTTGTTGTAATTGTTATATTGTAAGTAGGGGCTGTTCTTGTTGAGTTGAAAGACTAAGTGTGGTTATGATTATGCATTGTGTTGTTGTAGTGATGGGCTGTTTGGGGCATGTAATTGTAAGGTCATTTTTGATGATGTGTTGTGGCTATAGATCATTAGGAATAACTTGAGTATGTTGTGGTCGTTATGTTGGTTATTGTTGAATGTGCAACGTGTGGACTGGTTTGGAGTGTTGTGCGTGCGGTGCGGGCTGTTTCGAGGTGTTCTTGGATCTTGTTTTGACTAGTTCTTGATGTGGTAACTTGGACGTGTCGTTGTTGATGTTATTCTAGTTGTTGTATAGTTGGCTTGGATGTGAGGGGAGTGAGCGATATAGGGGAAATGCCGCCCAATTTTCTAGAAATGAGTTACTAACTTCGAAATACGTTTTAAGCCTTTTCGTAGCTTAATCATGGTTCTTAACATCTTAATATAGGTAGAGGTACTTCGGGCAGCATCTACGCATCGAGTCACGGATTAAGCGTCAAAGGTATGTAAAGCTATCTTTTCTTTCTTTTTAGCATGATCTATGTGAGACAAACAGACGACGAATGTATAAACTCCAAAGAAGCTTCTATTCTTAAAGACACTAGGATGGCTAATGTTTCTTGATTTCTGACTATTTCATTATGTCTTGATACATGTCTATGATTCCTGAAGTCCTACTTTGATATAATCCATAGTGACATTCGAGGGGTACTGTCACGACCCAACTCCGTAGGCCGTGACTAGTGCCCGAGTTGGGCACCCAAACGCATTCATCAAACCTAAATCACACATGACGGACTTACGCGCATACAAATATCAAGCAGCCGTCTCAAACACATCTCAAACTCAAACACATACATATCGAAAGCCGACAAGGCTAACGGATAACACATCGGCCCAAAACATATAATATACAAACTCATCCGTACGGGGTAGGCACACAACCCACATATACGTCTACGGACCTCCCAGAGACCAACAAACTCATACGACGGGACGGGGCCCCATTGCCCCGAACAAATACATACAGAGATGCAGCGACAGAGTATAAACCAAAATGTGGGCTCGGGATAAAGGAGCACTCCCAACACACAGATAGGTGTCTCTAAACCGACGGTATCATCAAGCAAGGCCCGGCCACTGCGGGCATGAAACGCGGCCCTTCGAAGAAAGGGGGTCGGACGAAATTTGTGCGAGTATGCAAAGCGGGGAAATACAAGGAAGAATAAATGCGAGTCACACACTCAAACGAGAAGTACCGAAAGTAAGTACATTTTCCAAAATGCCAAATGTTTATTTTCAAATAGAAAGCATGCAAAAGGGCACAGAAAATATGGTCGCCCGCCTGTCGATGGCGCCATAACACAGCATAACACCAGAAGGTTTCAAATCTCCGTACAACCCCGAACGCAACACATCATCACAACACATCATAAGCCATATCACAGCATAACTCCATAAACGGAACCCGGCCCTATGGCGAGGTCTCGGGAACCGTAACACAGCATAACTCCGGAATATATATATCATAATGCGCACGACAACAAACCGGCCCGGGAACCGGCGAACGATGTACCAACAAACCGCACGAGCAGAGTCGTGAGTAACCATATGCATAAAATCATTACCATAGGTTCAAAAAGTAAGTAAAATGATCATACTTGGGAGTCGGGAAAAATCGTCATACCAAACTCTTCCAAACGTCGAAGAAGTGCACAAAGAAGGTCGCGGGACCCACGGACGAGTGTCGACCCGAGCCGGGCCCCATAGAGAACATACTCATCACACGTCATACAACCTCCCACGACGATATCGAGGCAATCCGAGCCCTTAGTCGAAAGTTATGAGCATTCGTAGTTTCAACATCGTTAAAATAAAACTCTTTTGAAAACCAAGTTTTTATGCAAGTTTAAAATCAATTTTTCCAATAACATCGAAAACCAATATTTTCTCACATCAACATACGAGTACCAAAAGACAAACGCGAATCATAGACAGGCTCGGATGATGAGAATAGAATTTCCTCGAGGCTAGTATCATAGCCTATATTAAACTAAGACATGCCAAAAGAAAGAAGGGTTAAGCTTTACATACCTCGCTTGCGCACAACGCTAATCCAAATCAAACTTATATCTCGAATTCTCCAAGATCTACATAACATTAACAAATACCAACATCAACCATAAGCACTTAAAAGCTCATTTCCAACCAGCACATAATCCTACGGAAAATTGGGCAGCACTTCCTTTATAAATGGACCAACCCCGAGAATTCAACTCGGCCAAATTCAACAACACAACAAACCAACAATCATTCCAACAATATCCACAATCAATTCGAAACGCATTCGAACATTAAAAATCCTTCTCCACACATTCCAACAATATTCCAATTATACTTACTATAACTACATACTTACAAACCAACATGTAATCAAACTAACGCATATTCAATTATCAATCCAAAACCACTCAAACAACATTCAAGAACTCTTTAAACAATACACACAATATTTCCAACAATCCAACAAACTCTCCATTCCACCGAAATGATCCCCAACCCGAGAACTTCAACTCTAACACATTCCTTGATTTCAAATCATGATTTACTCCAACAATCTATACTCTAACCATGCCATTTCCATAAACATAAAAATCACACTAAATACACAAAATCCTCCAAAACAGCCCATACACTTACAATACCAATTTGAATCATTAAACTCTTATTTCCAACATAGAATCTACATAACAACAACAACCAAAATTCCAAGAAAACTAATTCATTTCTTAACACATACAAAGGCCATATTCGGCCAACACACCATACATATATACTTTATGATTTTTATTCATTTCAACACACTACAACAACCAAACATACTACATAGAATAAGTTCATTCTTTAACATACAAAATTGTCCATTTTCGGCCACAACAACATCACACAACTTCCATGACTTCCATCCATTTCTACACTTCATAACAACACACAAACACACTAAATACAATTAATCCATTACTACTACTACACAACACACCACACGGCTACAACTTCATAATGCCATATCTCATGAATTTCATCCATAACAACATACAACGACACACACATAAACCTTCCATAACTCATGAAACAAGATTAGAATTTACCTTTCTTCACAAATCCTCAATTTGTCCAAAGTTGGCCAAGGATGAAAACGAACAATCCAACGCTTGAAACAACACCTCCACGTTACTAAGCAGGAAATTAGTAGGTTTGCTTAGAAGAAATAATTTTAGAAGGCTAGTTTTTGGTCTTCTTTTTGGAAATTCTTGGCCGAATGGGGCTTGTTCTTGCTCTTCAATTTTCTTGATCTTTCTAGCTAATGAAGATGATGATATAATGGTCCTTAAGTCATTCCTTATTACAACTAATAGCCAACCATGTGGCCATGGCCCACTCCTAAGGTGGCCGGCCACATGGCTTCTTTCTTTCCTCAATTTCTTTCAATAATTGGCCAACTTCCCTTAATTCCACTTTTGGTCCGAAGTTTCTTTGATGATTCCATTCCAATAACGTCATACACACTTAGGTCTTACGACAAAATCGAAGGTCACACGTCCCGACTTCGTAACCCGGAATGGTCTTAATCCTAACTTTTCATAGTTAACCCGAATCGTCCCGTCGTTCAAAATACGGGATGTAACATCCTTCCCCCCTTTAGAACATTCGTCCTCGAATGTTCAACTAATCTTATAAGGTCATCCAAGGATCTCTCGGGGAAAGTTCCCGTTATTACCATAACACATAGTCGTACCTACCAATCAAACTCTTTATCTCGAATTCGAACTCTTCTATTGCTCCTCGGCTTAGATTTCGTCTTACAACTTTCCTTTCACACATCATGCTGCAATCCTAGCTTCTCATTTGCCTCTTACATCCGAACTTACAAGATTTCCAAAAACTTCCCTGGGGGGGTCACCCATCCCGAATTTGCTCTCACCCTCAAGACGCTTAACCGAGGAACTCCGATGAAATACGATGCTCTAACTCCAATATAATCGCGTCCACCCCATCACATGACTTTCATCACCTAATTTGGAGTAAATCGAAGCTCAACAAATTTCCAAACGCTCTCATAACACACTTGCTATTTTAGCCCTCTCCAAACCTCGACACTAACTTCTCATCTACGGACATGCTTACTTCCCATTCCCATTCATGCCAAATTCTCTATGGCAACAAACATACCTTTACTTACTGCGTGCTTCAAACAACTTCCAACATCACTAGTCACTTTCAATAAGTGGCTATCAACGCCATTCTTCCGCCGAAATCAAAGATCGTGTAATCTCATTTCCTATGACTTGGCTCTATGGCACGATCTAGGATCGAAAGAAAGATGACACCCTAGATGGGGTAGCTTCTGCCTTTATAGATGTGGTGCACAACACACCGATAAATTTGACTGCCTTACGAGACACGTTTATAAAAGACAATCCGAAACGTTAATGACTGCTTTCCGATACCACTTTTGTCACGACCCAACCTCCAGAAAGTGACTAGTGCCCGTTGGGCACCCAAACGCATTCATCAAACCTAAATCACACACAAAGTGACTTACGCGCATACAAATATCAAACGCTGTCTCAAACACATCTCAAACTCAAACACATATATATCGAAAGCCGACAAGGCTAACTGATGGCACATCGGCCCAAAACATATAATATACAAACTCATCCGTACAGGGTAGGCACACAACCCACATATACGTCTACAGACCTCTGAAACGGACCAACAAACTCATCGACGGGACGGGGCCCCGCCGTGCCCACCGAACACACACACACACACGCATGCGCGAGTAACGAGTATAAACCAAAATGTGGGCTCCGGGATAAAGGGCACTCCAACACGGCGGGATAGGTGTCCTAAGGCGCGGATCATCAAACGGGCGTCGCTACTGCGGGCATGAAACGCGGCCCCAGAGAAAGGGGGGGTCGGTCGAAATTTGTCCGAGTATGCAAAGCGAAATACGATAAATAAATCCGAGTCACACACACTCGAAACGAGAGTACCGAAAGTAAGTACATTTCCAAAATGCCAAATGTTTATTTTCAAATACAAAGCATGCAAAGGGCACGTAAAATATGGTCGCCCGCCGTCGATGGCGCCATAACACAAGATAACACCCCGAAGGTTTCAAATCTCCGTACAACCCGAACAACACATCATCACAACACATCATAAGCCATATCACAAAGATAACTCCATAAACGGAACCCGGCCTATGGCGAGGTCTCGGAACCGTAACACAGCATAACTCCGGATATATATATCATAATGCGCACGACAACAAACCGGCCGGGGCCGGCCGAACGATGTACCAACAAACCGCACGAGCGAGTCGTGAGTAACCATATGCATAAAATCATTACCATAGGTTCAAAAAGTAAGTAAAATGATCATACTTGGGAATCGGGAAAAAATCGTCATACCAAACTCTTCCAAACGTCTTCAAAAATGCACAAAAGAAGGTCGCGGGACCCACGGACGAGTGTCGACCGAGCCGGCCCGCCTATAGAGAACATACTCATCACACGTAATACAACCTCCCACGACGATATCGAGGCAATCCGAGCCCTTAGTCGAAAGTTATGAGCATTCGTAGTTTCAACATCGTTAAAAATAGAACTCTTTTGAAAACCAAGTTTTTATGCAACTTTAAAATCAATTTTTCCAATAACATCGAAAACCAATATTTTCTCACATCAACATACGAGTACCAAAAGACAAACGCAGAATCATAGACATGCTCGGATGATGAGAATAGAATTTCCTCGAGGCTAGTATCATAGCCTATATTAAACTAAGACATGCCAAAAGAAAGAAGGGTTAAGCTTTACATACCTTTGCGCCACAACGCTAATCCAAATCAAACTTATATCTCGAATTCTCCAAGATCTACATAACATTAACAAATACCAACATCAACCATAAGCACTTAAAAGCTCATTTCCAACCAGCACATAATCCTACGGAAAATTGGGCGCACTTCCTTTATAAATGGACCAACCCGAAATTCAACTCGGCCAAATTCAACAACACAACAAACCAACAATCATTCCAACAATATCCATAATCAATTCAAACACATTCGAACATTAAAAATCCTTCTCCACACATTCCAACAATATTCCAATTATACTTACTATAACTACATACTTACAAACCAACATGTAATCAAACTAACGCATATTCAATTATCAATCCAAAACCACTCAAACAACATTCAAGAACTCTTTAAACAATACACACAATATTTCCAACAATCCAACAAACTCTCCATTCCACCCGAAATGATCCCCAACCCGAGAACTTCAACTCTAACACATTCCTTGATTTCAAATCATGATTTACTCCAACAATCTATACTCTAACCATGCCATTTCCATAAACATAAAAATCACACTAAATACACAAAATCCTCCAAAACAGCCCATACACTTACAATACCAATTTGAATCATTAAACTCTTATTTCCAACATAGAATCTACATAACAACAACAACCAAAATTCCAAGAAAACTAATTCATTTCTTAACACACAAAGGCCATATTCGGCCAACACACCATACATATATACTTTATGATTTTCATTCATTTCAACACTCTACAACAACCAAACATACTACATAGAATAAGTTCATCCTTTAGCATACAAAATTGTCCATTTTCGGCCACAACAACATCACACAACTTCCATGACTTCCATCCATTTCTACACTTCATAACAACACACAAACACACTAAATACAATTAATCCATTACTACTACTACACAACACACCACACGGCTACAACTTCATAATGCCATATCTCATGAATTTCATCCATAACAACATACAACGACACACATAAACCTTCCATAACTCATGAAACAAGATTAGAATTTACCTTTCTTCACAAATCCTCAATTTGTCCAAAGTTGGCCAAGGATGAAAACGAACAATCCAACGCTTGAAACAACACCTCCACGTTACTAAGCACCCTCAAATTAGTAGGTTTGCTTAGAAGAAATAATTTTTAGAAGGCTAGTTTTTGGTCTTGTTTTTGGAAATTCTTGGCCGAATGGGAGCTTGTTTTGCTCTTCCAATTTTCTTGATCTTTCTAGCTAATGAAGATGATGATATAATCCCCTTAAGTCATTCCTTATTACAACTAATAGCCAACCATGTGGCCATGGCCCACTCCTAAGGTGGCCGGCCACATGGCTTCTTTTCTTTCCTCAATTTCTTTCAATTATTGGCCAACTTCCCTTAATTCCACTTTTGGTCCCGAAGTTTCTTTGATGATTCCATTCCAATAACGTCATACACACTTAGGTCTTACGACAAAATCGAAGGTCACACGTCCCGACTTCGTAACCCGGAATGGTCTTAATCCTAACTTTTCATAGTTAACCCGAATCGTCCCGTCGTTCAAAATACGGGATGTAACAGGTACTTGACGTGACTGTTGTCTTTGATACTCAAGTGTTAGTTCATTCTACTTATTCTATTGAGTCTTAGATGATGATTTAGTTTGCATATGGTTGCTCACTATTCTGCTCGTGCATGCCGTTAATATATCTTTCACCGAGTCCAAATTTGGTATATTTTCGTGCACGGTTCAGCCGCATTGTTCACCGAGTCCCTCACCGGGGCGGCACGGTATATATATATATATATATATATATATATATATATATATATATATATATATATATATATATATATATATATGATATGATTATGGCATCGAGTCTCATGATGGGCCGGGTATGGTATACATGTATACGACTTTATTCACCGAGTCCCATAATGGGTCGGGTATGGTATATGATATAGCTATGCATGATTTTCATTTCGTAAGGCACAGGTGCGTTGGCATCTTTGGTTATCACACTTGCCTCCTGTAATCTTTTATTCAGTCATGATCATCTTTATTGTATTCTATGCTTTATATACTCAGTACATATCTCGTACTGACCCCCTTTCTTCGGGGGCTGCGTTTCATGCCCGCAAGTACAGACACTCAGTTTGGTGATCCTCCAGCCTAGGACTTCTGCTCAGCTATTTGGAGAGCTCCATTGTTCCGGAGCCTGGATTATTTTGGTACAGATCTTTTAATGTAGACTTATGCATATCCAGGGGTACGGCGGGGCCCTGTCCCGTCATATTTGTTACACCTCGCATTTTGTACATTTGAATATCCCGAGTTAATGGCGAGAAGTTAAGGACAAGACTATGTTCTAAAATTATTTTAATGCATTAGTAGGTTATGAGCATTATTTATGGACGTTGGTAGTATGGAAATAATGAGAAAGGTTAAGGGTAAAAAGGAAAATTCGGAAAAGGGTTCATGGAAATACTATGGAAGGCTAAGGGTAAAATGGGAATTTCACAAGAAGTCTTGAAAATCTTGGAAGGGCCATGTTGGCCGTGTGGCACATAATTATATGTCCACATTTTATTTGATGGGGACTAATTATATATATGTGTGGGCAAAAGCTTACATAAGAAGACAATTGGTCTTCTTAGTTTATTTTGAGAAAATTCAAGAAAAAAGATGAAATTTCTAGAGAGAGAGAGAGAGGCATGTGCCCCTCATGTGCTTATGGAGGCTATATATATATATATATATATAGTTGGTCATCTTTTAGTTAGAAGAGTGGAGAAAGAAAGAAAGAAAAAAACAAAGAAAAAAGGTAGAGGGAGTCACGGCCATGGTGAAAATTTGAATTCGGCCATGGCA
>NW_026719456.1:0-11567 GCF_029784015.1 Lycium ferocissimum
TTTGATATTTGTATATGTAAAAGTTATCTGTACGCGATTCTGGTTAATGAATGTGTTTGGGTGCCCAGCTCGGGCACTAGTCATGGCCTACGGGGTTGGGTCGTGACAGCTTTTCTTCTATTTCTGCACCGTTTGCGAAGTTAACCCAGAAATTAGCTAAATTTCAATGGACAGATGCTTGTGAACATAGTTTCCAAGAGCTAAAGAACAGATTAACTTCTACACCAGTTCTGACACTTTCAGAAGGATCGGAAGGTTATGTTGTATACTGTGATGCTTCAGGCATTGGGCTAAGCTTTGTGTTGACGCAACATGGTAAGGTGATTGCGTATGCTTCAAGGCAGCTACGGAAACATGAGAAAAATTATCCGACCCATGATCTTGAATTGGCCGCAGTGATTCATGCATTGAAGATGTGGAGACATTATTTGTATGGCATCCACGTTGATATTTATACAGATCATAAGAGCCTTCAGTATATCTTCAAGTAGAAAGAATTGAATTTACAGCAACGATGATAGTTAGAATTGTTGAAAGATTACGATGTTGACATCCTGTATCATCCCGGGAAAGCAAATGTTGTGGCAGATACTCTTAGCCGTAGATCTATGGGAAGTTTATGTGATGTTCAGCCAGAGAAAAAAGAATTCTCGCGTGAGCTCCAGCAATTAGCTAGCCTAGGAGTTCGAGTAGTGGACTTAGGCAATATGGGAGCTACCATTCAGAATTTAACGGTCTCATCACTAGTAGCTGAAGTGAAGGAGCGCCAGTATGAGGATCCCATGCTAATTCATTACAGAAATGCACTCCCTCAGAAGGAGAAGTCATCATTCGAGATTTCTGGAGATGGAGTTCTTCGATGTCGAGGCAGGTTATGTGTTCCTGATGTTGCAGGATTACATCACCAAATAATAAGAAAAGCTCATTGTTCCCGTTATTCTGTTCACCCAGGAGCAATGAAAATGTATCATGATCTTAAATCTATATATTGGTGGAATGGGATGAAGAAAGATATAGCGGAATTTGTAGCTTAATATCCCAAGTGTCAACAAGTGAAAATTGAGCATAAAAAATCGGGCGGATTGTTGCAAGCTTTAGAAATTCCAACTTGGAAATGGGAAGTAATTAATATGGACTTTATTACAGGCTTACCCCGTTCTCGACGTAAGTATGATTCTATATGGGTGATTGTGGATAGACTCACGAAGTCAGCTCATTTCTTACCGGTCAGAACTACATATGTAGCAGAAGATTATGCAAAGCTTTATGTTAAAGAGATAGTGCGGCTTCACGGTGTTCCCGTGTCTATTATCTCCGATAGAGGGACTCAGTTTACAGCCAATTTTTGAAAATCTTTCCAAGAAGGTTTGGGGACTCATATGAGTCTTAGCATGGCATTCCACCCCCAGACAGATGGGCAAGTTGAACGTACCATTCAGACCCTTGAGGATATGCTACGGGCATGTATATTGGATTTTGGAGGTAGTTGGGATGATCATTTACCACTTATTGAATTTGCTAATAACAATAGCTATCATTCTAGCATCCAAATGGCCCCGTATGAGGCTTTATATAGGCGAAAGTGTAGATCCCCAATTGGGTGGTGCGAAGTAGGAGAGACCAAATTGATAGGGCTAGACTTAGTCCAACAAGCTATAGAGAAAGTCAAGCTTATACAGGATCGATTGTTAACAGCTCAGAGTCGACAAAAATCCTATGCAGATAATCGTCGAAGGGACCTAGAGTTCCAAGTGAAAGATTGGGTATTCTTAAAGGTGTCGCCAATGAAGGGCATTATGAGATTTGGCAAAAAGGGCAAGCTTAGTCCCCGGTACATTGGACCTTATGAGATTATACGCAAGGTAGGCAAAGTGGCTTACAAATTAGATCTACCTCCTGATTTGGAGACAGTTCACCCAGTTTTTCATGTATCGATGCTTCGTAAGTGCATCGGAGATCCTTCTAGAATTGTACCTATAAATGATGTCCAAGTTACTAAACAATTGTCTTATGAAGAAGTCCCCATTGCCATTTTAGATAGGCAAGTACAAAAGCTCAGGACCAAAGAGGTAGCTTCAGTAAAAGTTTTATGGAGAAATAATAATAGAGAGGAAATCACTTAGGAAGCCGAAGCATATATGAAGTTCAGGTAGCCACATTTATTTTCACCCTCAGAGGAGACTCAGGCAGAGACGCCATTATCCTTAGGTATGTAGTGTTTTCCCTTGATATTTTCCCCGGGGTATTGTGGCCACGGTTATTGTTGTTGTTGTTTTAAGCCCTGTGAGGCGATGTATTTTGGGTTGCTGTGCAGGATGGTAGTGCCATATTATAGGGGAAACTCTGGCGAAATTTTTATAGAATTCCCAAGAACCCAACATTCGAGGACGAATGTTCTTGAGGGGGGAAGAATGTTACACCTCGGAAATTCCATATGTGTTGCCTTATGGATAGGCTAATGTGAACTTAAGGTGACTATGAAATCCTTATGAGATTAAGGGAAGTATTAGATAGCTTACGGTGCATACTATAAGAGATGGAGTAATATGAATATATGAGCCTAAGTTCGCTGAAGGAAGCGAAATGTAAGTCATGTTCAGAAAGGTTTCCGCTATAATTGAGTTAATGTTTATTTAGAAATATCTTAATGGGATGCTATAGGGCCTATTGTATGGTTAATGAAGTATTATATAAGTGGCAAGAAGGTTCCACGAGGATTGGAAATCGAACTAGTCGACGAGAATGAAAATCGTAATTCTCCAGCTGTACAGCCATTTATACGGACCGTATAAATTATACGGCCCATATAGAAGGCCGTATAAATTGGGTCGGGTCAGAATTTTTATATTATAAGGATGGGCGACCCTCATCTTATTTCATTTCCCACATTTCTTCTACACTCTCTAAAGCTCCAAAACCCTTCTCCAAACATATTTCACCCAAATCCAAGTGATTATAAAGATTAAATAGCAAGAATCAAAGTGTTCATGTGTTAAAAGGCTTCCTAGGGTTGGTGGATTTCAAGAAAACTTAGACATTGTGGCTAGGGTTTTTGCAAAAGTTGGTAGCTGCTCCAAATCTTGTTTCTATGGGATGAAAAGGTTAGTTTCCAGGCTTATTTCATGTTATTGAGAATGCTTGGTTATAGCAAAACTTGGTAGAAGAAGAAAGTAGAAAATGAAATCTAAATGTAGCTTTTATGATGTTTATGAGTAGTAATCTATATTGAGTCAAGATTCTTGGTATGATATGGATATAATCATGTTATGGAAGGCAATAATGGTGATGAAGAAGCGTTATGTGAAAATGTGCTAAAATGGGTGTGGAGTTGTTGATATAAGTTGAGCACACGGATAGATTTTAAAGGTTTAATGGAATGTGATTGCTTGATTATATATTGTGAGTGTACTATGGATGTTATTGTAGTTGTTGGTAGTTGTTTTGTAAAATGGTGGAAGTTGACGAAATAGGGGAAATGCTTCCCAATTTTCTTTAGATCATGAATTATTCTAGTTGGAATTTAAGAGTATTATTAAAGCTTAACCATGGTACGAATCCTTCTAAATGTAGATTATTCAAGCTTCAACGGTGAACGTTAAATAGTTAAGAAGGAGAAGAGGTATGTGCGGCTAACCCTTCTTTCAATAAGGCATGGTTCCTTGGCTATATATATATATATATATATATATATATATATATATATATATATATATATCCTTTCGAGAGTTCTATAATGTCCTCCAAATGATTCTATCTATAAAGCTACTAAAGCTCATGATTATCGATACTTTTACTATTCTAATACTTTCCTTATATGATGATTGATCATCTAAGGATAGATGTAACGAAACGATGATGGTAATGATGTTGACGATGCTTATAGGCTCTTAGGTATACGTGTCTACGTAGGTATGACTATTATGTAACACCGAGCTTATGTGGTCGAGTATGATATCTATTACGCGCACACCACTGCAGTTGAATACGGATAACACTGAGCCTCGGTAGGACCAGGTATGTATAATCACCAAGCCTTGCCATGGCCGGGTATGTGAAACACCGAACCTTCATGGTCGGGTATGCTATGAATATGAATATAAATATGAATATGAATAGAATATGGACACGAATATGAATATGAATACGAGTACGAATATATATATATATATATATATATATATACACACATATATATATGTATATATATATATATACATATGTATGTATGTATGTACATGAGTAAGCATTAGAAATGGAAGGTCCCTACAAAAGACGAGTAAGTAGATATGATGAAGGCCATTAGAGGTACAAATGACTCTATTACCTCCTGATTCTCCCATCTTATGCTAATCCTTATGCTGTCTCTTATGCTCATACTATGATGTTGATTATGCTTTACATAATCATTACAATATTCGTACTAACGTCCTTTTGTTTGTGGACGCTGCGTCATGCCCGCAGGTGGCCTGGGAGATAGGCTTGATCCATAGCTTTTCTTATTCAGGGACTACTTAGGGGAGCTCCATTTCATCCCGAGCTACAGCTTTTGGTATTATTCTTTTTGTGTACATACATATAGGCACGGGGGTCCTGTCCCACCTATATGATGTTACCTACTCTTCTTAGAGGCTCATAGACAGTTGTGTATGGTTAGACGTCTTGTAGCCTTGTCGGCTCATATTTTGTATATCATTTTGATATCCTTGTCGGCTTGTGTATATGGACATGGGCATTATTATTGATGATGACATAAATGCGTTGTTGCCCAATGAGATTAGCACTTTCGATGTATGTAAATTATGAGTAAGCCACGTGGCTCACCGAGATGTGAATGTGAGAGTACGATAAGAGGTGCTCGGGTGGGTTAGCACCGGGTACCCGTCATGGCCCTCCGGTTGGGTCGTGACAAAAAGTTAGAAGTTCATGATTCTTAAAAGCTTCTTATGATACTAAAGATGAGATTTTTTCCATGATGAACATGATGATGATGATTTTAATTCTCGAAATTCCAAAGCTTATAATTTTAATGCTATTATGAGATTATTGATCTTATTCATGATTTTCTCAATTTTATTCATTGTTGTTGATCTCACCTTATAATAGTTGTTCCTTCAAGGTGAGATATAGCGATGATGATTGTTTCATAATATAAATCGGAGGTTACCGACCTTACGTCACTCCGATGTATTTATAGCTTTTATTTGGCTCTCGTGCAAGCTTTATATATATATGTATGTATTTTCTCACACTGAGCCGTGCTATAGTCGGCCGGATACAGCACCTATTGTGCAACCACTGATCAGTTGGTATTATACATCGAGTCACGAAAGGGCCGGGTACGTTACACATCGAGTCCCGAAAGGGCCGGGTACGTTACACACCGAATCCCGAAAGGGCCGGGTATGTTACACACCGAGTCCTGTAAAGGCCGGGTACGTTATGATGATGATATTATATATATATATATATATATATATATATATATATATATATGTATGAAAAAGTTTTTTTTTAAAGGCTAAGCATGCATGACATCCGCCCGCGAGGCATCCGATGTACATGTGTTATCTCTCTTATTCCATGTTACCTTTCATATCTATATTATGTTGTTATTCATGCCTTACATACTCGCACATTATTCGTACCGACGTCCTGCGGACGCCGCGCTCATGCTACGGTAGGCGGGGAGATGGATCAGACCCGTAGGTGTTCTATCGGCGGATTCTCAGAGCACTCCACTTACTGGAGTCATAGCCTATTTGGTATTCGTCCTTATGATCATTTGTATTCTTTGTAGAGGCTCGTAGACGTCTGTGTACAGTTAGATGTTTTATAGCTCCACCGGTTCATATTATTGTATAATATATTAGTAGCCTTGTCGGCTGGTGATGATGGGCATAATTGTTGATGATTATATAGAAGTGCACCGTTATGTTGTGATATATGTCCTTACAGGCTATGACAACTATGAGCTACCTTTGGGGTCCACCCAGAAATGATTATGAGATGTATGCTTAGAGGTACTTGGTAGGTTAGCCCCGGGTGCCCGTCATGGCCCTCTGGTTGGGTCATGACAAAGTAGTATCAAAGCAGTTCGTCCTAGGGAATATCTACGAACCGTGTCCAGTAGAGTCTTATTTATGGGTGTGAAGCGTGCCACACTTATAAACAAGAGGCTGCAGGGCATTTACGAACCATTGAGCTTTCTTTCTTATCTTAGATCATTCCATAGAGCAAAATCATAGGATATGATGTCTCTGATTCTAACCCCAAATGTTTTGATTATGGATAAGCCGTTGATTATGCCGCAACGAGGTAATTCGTTGAGAACGTCGTTCATTCGAAAGGTATGTTTCCCTATTTTATTAATATGGATAGACATTGATATAAGAACTTGAGCAAGATATTATGGGTATTTGTGATTGCTCTGGGGCATTCGATGTGTTTTACGGTGTGCGGGGAATGAGGTAGTAAGAATTACAGAGGAAACTCTGCCGAAATTTTTTCAAATTGAATTGTTTGTATATCTATAGAGAAAGAGTAAAGGGAAAATGTGACCATCAGCAGTTTGGTAAGTCATGATTGAAGGAACAACTATGAGATGCTTTCCAAGAGAAGTTTAAGAATTATTTTAATTTAATTTAAAGGAGGAACCGTGGAGGGATAAATGATTAGTAGTTAAAGAAACTGGAATAAGTTGCATCCGAGATTTCGGAGGATTGAGACCTATTGGAAACATAAAGAAAGTTGACATTAGGAACTCAAATACGGTATTACAATTTATAGATTAGATTAGTTAGTAAGAGATAACAAAGAGATATTGATAGAAAAAGGAAGTTAACGGGTACGGGAAAGTTCCACCCTAGAAGTGTATATATATATATATATATATATATATATATATATATATGGGTTTGTACTCCTAGTGGAATGTTCTGCAAACTTCCAAGTAGATATTATTAAGTGGCAAATGGGAAAGAGCACTTTAAGGGCAAAGGAAAATCAAGAAGGACCTTGAGGAGAGAAGTACGAGAAAGTGCGGTTATAAATTGATTAAAGGAAGTTATGTGATCGGCGACGATAAGATACGATTACAAAGGAAACAGGACAATCTTAAATAGTATTGGGATATTTCCTAGGTGAGGCATTAATAAGCGATTTAAACGATAACTCATGAGTGGTCACATTAAATATTATGTGTGCCCTTATGATCGATCTTACGATATGTTAAAGGTACTGATTGAGCTGGGTATTGAAGTTAAGGTAGCAAATGCTACAGGATTGGTTGATATTGTTTTCTCTGAATGTTAAAGTAGGATAATCATGATGTAATAATATTGGGGAGAAGAAGAATATGTGTCTATAAGAGTAAGAAGACTATGATGTCATGAGAAGAGGAGAAGGATAAGCAAGGGAAGTATGTTGCTAGTAAGGGTTAAGTAAGGTTTCCAAGAAAAGGGTTAAGGAGATGGTAGAGGCGAAGAGCCATCCGGATAAATTTCTAAAGTAAGTAAGCAGGAAGGATAGAGTATGGCAATATGGAATAAAAGACAAATATATGAGGAATAAAAATACATACGAGCAAGCTATGGCATCGTAAAGGGAAATAAGAAATGAACGAAGGAAGAAAGAAAAGGGGCGTATTTTACTATAATTTCATGATGAGAACAAGAATCGGCTGGACATTAGAAGGATTATGACGCATAATTATGATACAAACAATTAGTTAAGAGAAACTATGGGACACTATGAGCTAAATTAAGGAAAGGACGAATCGTGAGAATGAATGAGAGAGAGTATCGACTTTTACCGGTATAGTATAAACCTAACTCGGAATCGGGAACCAAGAGTAAAGGGAATCTCAAGGGTACTGGGGAAAGGATAGCTACGAAGGAAAATTACGGCTGAAGGAGCATGGTATAGTCGGGCATTCTATAAGGAGCCTAACAAATTCCGATGTCACTATGTCACGACCCGAGCTACGGGCCATGACGGGTATCCGGGGCTAACCACCGAAGACCACTCACTCTATTACTCATCTATGCTCATTCATACTGCATGCTCATAATCATATAAAATTATCATCATTTGCGACACATTTACTTTTATAAACATAAGCCCTTCGGATATCAAAATTATACATATATATACACATGCATATATATGAAGACTATGGGACCATACTACCCACACTGCGTATCTACGAGCCTCTACTAGAGTACTAGACATATGGACGGGACAGGACCCCGTCGTGCCCAAATCATAAGTATATACATATATGTACCAAAAGGATAATCAATGGCACCTCCGGAGAATGGAGTGCACTCAAATCAGCCGCTAGCTCCTATGAGTCTGGATCACCTCCCTGTCTACCTGTGGCCATGAACACAGCGTTCGAAGAAAAGGACGTTAGTACGAATATTGTACTGAGTATGTAGGGCATAAACAATAATAACACATCAACGAAGTAAGGAGGCATCAAATGAAGAGCAATCTGTGACTGACTGAATCATCAAGAAAATCATACATGTTGGCTTACTTTCATACTCATCATCATATCATATATGCATAAATGTATAAACTGCCCGACCATATAGGTACGGTGTGATAATCAATAACATTAGCATTAGCCTGCGTCCAGGCCTCCCGCGTCCGGGGTATCATCTCATGCCGCCCACTAGTGGTGTCTGCCCACGGCTATCTGGCCATGGTGTATAGCTGCCCGCCTTGACGGTGACTGCCCGGCCAAATAGGCGCGGTGTAATATCATCATATGCTCATAGTAATATGCTTATCAAAATATACTTATCATAGCTCATCATAATCCATGCGTAGAGACTCATATATAATCATACCCTATCGGGGTGACGTAAGTTCGTGGACCCCCGACTTCATTATGGAGCATTCATAAGTAACCTGCCTCACCTTGAAGGAACAAGCATAAGGTGAGTGTATGTGATGATCAACATCAAAGGACTATAAATAGCTTCATTAGAACATCATATCATAGACTATAGCATCGCTAGACTTAGCTTGTCATTATCATTATCTTACTCGTAGCATATCTCTTATCTCGTATGGCTATTCATGAACAATGACTCATAGTCTTCTTGAAGGTGGAACATTCATAAGAAAGAGAAAATTCATGCCATAGGACTCATGCCTTGGAAAGGAAGGATTAGCCTCACATACCTTCATCGTTTAACTTCAAGGGAATTCGTGTCGTCATTAGCTTAACAATCATGAAAACATACTTATTAAAGCTATAGAAAATTGGGCAGCATTTCCTTTGTTTATACTACTTTCCGCCATATTCCATATCAACTCCCAACATTCATAACAACCATCACGATATCACTAACAACAATCGTCATTCATTTGCATGATTTGCATTTCACAATTCCACTTCAATCCTCCATAATCATGACTAGAGTCTATTATCGCGTACTTTCACATATGATACTCATTACATGTCCTAAATGTCATTTATAATGCATTTATAATCTCAACGTAACCATTTTCATGATTCACTCCAACTACTATTCCACAATGACATTATTCACCCATTTAAGATCCATTTTCTATACTCTTCTACCATCCATGTGTTTCAACTTATTTATACTTCAAACAACATAGAAAGACCATAAAACTTACCTTAATTGATAGAGGAATAATCCTTTGATGACGATTCACCTTTTCCACCAAAACCCTATCTTTCCTTTCTTGAGATTCCTTGGTTTGAATGACTTTTAATGGGTTTCATACACTTGATTCTCCTCAATTCTTATTGTTGATCTTTGATTTCTATTGTCTTCTTGTGGTTGAAGTGTTCTAGAGTTTTCTTGAAGTGTGGAAGTGTGAGAGTGAAATGAAAATGAAATAAGAGAAGGTCCTTATATTAATTGAAGTTCAGCCCCGACCAAGATATACGGACCAACATACGGTCCGTATGTTTTCTACTGGCCGTATGTTTGGCCGTAGATCTGGTCCAGTGAGTTATGGTATTCTGGGCTGGATCTACGGTTGGACATACGGTCCATACATTTTATACGGCCAGTATGTCTAGCCGTAGGTTTGCCCAGTTTTCCGAGAATTGTTTCGTCGACTCATTTGATCTCCGATCCTTATGGAACCTTCTTAAAACTTGTTTATCACTTCATTACCATTTTAAGGGACGTTATAACTCTTCCTCAAAGTACCATTAATACACCATTAACTCAATACTCGAAATCCTTATCCGCTGCACTCAACTTATAACTCGCTATCCTTCACAACTTTTCTTCCCTTTCTCGAATGTCTTTGGAAATCTTAATTAGGACCATCAAATACTATTTCTTACTTGTCCAAACCTCGTATATGTCTCGTCCTTCGAGAGTCTATTCGTTGTATGCTAACGGGAAATTTTCGAGGTGTAACATTCTTCCCCCCTTTTGGAACATTCGTCCTCGAATGTTAAATCGTCGGGGATTCTAGAAAAAATTCGCCAGAGTTTCCCCTGTAATTTGGCACTACCATCCTGTCACAACAAACCATAATATGATTGCCTCATAGGGCCACAACACAACAGCATTATAAATTAGCCACACACGACCCATACGCATAAAAGAAAAGCATACATACCTTATCATTTCGACGTTTCGTCATAGATCTCTTCTGAAAGCTGAAATAAATGCGGATATGTGGATTTCATCTTCTCTTTCGCTTCCCAAGTCATCTCTTCCCGATTTTTATTTCGCCATAGGACCTTAACTGAAGCTATTTCCTTGTTCCGAAGCCTTCGTACTTGCCTATCTAATATGGCAATAGGTACTTCTTCATAGGCTAGCTTTTCTGTAATCTGAACATCATCTATTGGCACAATCCTTGTGGGATCTCCTACACATTTGCGGAGCATTGAGACATGGAATACCGGGTGAACTAATTCAAGCTCTGAAGGCAAGTCCAATTCATACGCTACTTGACCCACCTTGCGGATGATTTTATAGGGTCCAATATATCGAGGACTTAATTTCCCTTTCTTACCAAATCTCATCACCCCTTTCATTGGTGACACTCTCAGAAATACCCAATCATCAACTTGAAATTTTAGATCTCGCCGGCGATTGTCCGCGTAAGACTTTTGGCGACTTTGGGCTGTCAATAATCGATCTCGAATCACCTTGACCTTTTCTACTGCTTGTTGAATCAACTCGGGGCCTATTAATTGCACTTCTCCGACATCAAACCATCCAATTGGAGATCTGCACTTTCTTCCATATAAAGCTTCATACGGAGCCATTTGGATACTGAAATGATAGCTATTGTTATAGGCAAATTCGATTAGGGGTAGTGGTCATCCCAACTACCACCAAAATCTAAAACACATGCCCTTATCATATCCTCCAAGGTCTGTATAGTACATTCGGCTTGTCCATCGGTTTACGGATGAAATGCTGTACTAAGCCTCACTTGAGTACCTAGACCTTCTTGGAAGGATTTCCAAAATTCCGTCGTAAACTCGTGTTCCTCTCCTTAATAATAGATATTGGAATACCATGAAGTCTCACAATCTCCTTGATGTACAACCT
>NW_026719457.1:0-22099 GCF_029784015.1 Lycium ferocissimum
ACGCCCCAATTTTGCCCTTAGATCCTTCCAATATTTGCCCACATTTTCCATAGCCAACTTGGCGAGCCAAACAAAATCAATACGTCGCAATGTCCTTAACCTTCCTTAATATTTCCGTCCATATTTCCTTAGACATCACTCCACATTAAGAAAAACCCAAGCAAAGCCTTATTTCTTGACCGTTCCGAAGCATTTTCAATTTTTCCTCCGAATACGCACAAACGCGAGGTGTGCAGTCAGAGCAGGATCCGGGAGCCTACTCCCGATGTCGTCAGTTGTGTATATCCGTATCTTTGATTATGTGTTAAAGGAGGAATAAATATTTGTATTAATAAGCAAATATGAACCGGTAGGTTTTATGCGTAGTGACGGTAATAGGTAAAGTATGGTATGTGTATTATTGTTCTCAAGTTTAAGGAAGTAAGGTATGAAGAGTAGAACTTTCAAAGATAGTGATGAAAATGAGTTCATGACTACAAGGAGCCGTTTATGTATAAGATAAAGAAGAGAGGTAAGACACGAGTATGTTAAGCCCTCACATATGGATTATCGTAGCTATATAAATCATGGAAACGACATGAATAAGATGTAGTACAAGAGATGTACAAGAAGATTTAAAGCAGGGCACGATTTAAAAATGGTATGTGCAAAACCCTTTAAGCGGGGGAAGCGAAAAGAGAACACAAGTATAGAGATTGAACGGTAGACCCTAAGACGTGATGATAGATGTAATGAATGACGAAACTAACGAGGTTAGAAATGCCTATGATCTTGTGTGTATAGGTGCCTATGTATGACATACGGAACCCCGAGCTTGTATGGCTATTGGTAGGATATATATATATATATATATATATATATATATATATGATGTCGTGCACGCACCACCACAAATAGTATGGATAACCCCGAGCCTTAGAAGGGCTGTGTATGTGAAATACCGACTTTCGTGGTTCGGTATGCTATGTAAATGCTATGTATATTATATCAATACGAGCACAATACGTTACAGGTTGTCGTGATATGATGGATACGAATACGAGTACAAATGCATTATGGGTATGGAAACGCTATGGAAATGAATATGTAAATGAATGCGAGAAGGAATGGAAATACGACTACGAACACGAATATGTATACGTATATGGATACATGTATATGTATAGGTGTGTATGCACACGAATCACTCAAGAACGATTACGTGACTTGCCGCATTTATATTTTGCCAATGAAACCAAGTGAGATAGAATTGTAAACCATGTAAGACTTAATATCATTATTAAGCAAGAAAAAGGGTCGACGAGACGTAGAATTTGTAGAAGACCGGTATTCTCGGGAAGTGTCGCTAATGAAGGGTGTTTTGGGATTTGGCAAGAAAGTAGTTAAGTCCCCGAAAGAGAGGACCAAGAGTGAGATATCGAGACTACGAGGTATGTATGCTTCCTTTTATGCATAGGGGTCGTGTATGGCCCATTTCTATTGCTATTGTGTTGTGGCCCTGTGAGGTAATGTTATTATGGGTTGTTGTGACAGGATCGTAGTGCCATATTATAGGGGAGACTCTGGCAAATTTTTTATAAGATCCCTAATGACTTAACATTCGGGGACGAATGTTCCAAAAGGGGGGAAGAATGTTACACCTCGAAAAATTTCCCCTTAGTGTACAGTGAATAAACTAACAAAGGACATGACGTATACAAGGTTTGGGTAGGTAAGAAATAGTATTTGATGGTCCTAATTAAGATTTCCAAAGACATTCGAGTTAAGGAAAGAAAGTTATTACGAAAAGCGAGTTATAAGTCGTGTGTCGGTCAAATTATGAGTGTCGAGTTAATGATGTTTTAATGATGTGTTGGAGAAGAGTTATAATGTCCCTTAGATTTCTAATGAAGTGATAAACAAGTGTTAAGAAGGTTCCATAAGGATTGGAGATCAAACGAGACGACGGAACAACTTCGGTGGAATCGTGAGTTCCACGACCATGTTCCACGGACAGCACCATGATCCACCAGACCGTGGATGGTTCCGTGGAACAGCTGGGCAAAGAAGATGGCTGGCTGGTCGTGAACCACGACCGGTTCCACGTTCAAGACAAGGTTCCACGGACCGTGGAAGAGTCCGTGGAACTCCCGATGACCGAATTGTTCCAACTCTTTAAATACAATCCCAACTTCATTTATTTCATTTCCACACCTTTCCTCAACCTCTCAAGACCTCTAGGACCTTCCACATATTTCATCCACAAGAAAACCAAGGAAATCAAAGATCAATAACAAGAATTGAAGTGAATCAAGTGTATGAAACCTCACAAAGGTCATCCAAACCAAGAAATCTCAAGAAAGGTAAAATAGTGGTTTTGGTGCAAGAAGTGTATTATCATTCAAGGCTTATTCCTCCATTATCTAAGGTGAGTTTCACGATCTTTCCATGTTGTTTGAAGTATTAATAAGTTGAAACACTTGAATTGTAGAAGAGTATAGAAAATGGGTCACAAATGAGTGAATAGTGTCATTATTGAGTAAGTAATTGGAATGGATCATGAAAATGGATATGTTGAGATTATAAATATGTTATAAATGATGTTTAGAACATGGAATAAGTATTTTATGAGAAAGAACGCGATAATGGACTTTGGTCATGATTATGGAGAATTGAAGTGGAATGGTGAAATGCGAAAAATGTAAATGAATGACGATTGTTGTTATGATATTGTGATTGATATTACGAATGTTGGGAGTTGATATGGAATATGGCGGAAGTCGGATAAACAAAGGAAATGTCGCCCAATTTTCTTTAGCTTTAGTAAGCCCGTTTTTTATAATTGCATAGCTAATGTTGATACAAATTCCTTGAAGGTATACACGAGTGCATTAAAGGAGAACGAGCAAGCAATAGAATAGTTAAACGACAGAGGTATGTAAGGCTAAACCTTTCTTTCTAAGGCATGAATCTTATGACATGAATTTCCTTCTTCTTCATGAGCCTTCTATCCTCAAGGGACACTAAGAGTCTATGTTCATGAATAATCCTTCGAGACAAGAGATACATTACGAGTACGGTGAAGATGGTGATGAGCTTAAGTCTAAAAGCCCTAAAGTTCATGATATGCTAGTTCCATAAAGTTCTCACTATGAGCACGATATGATGTACCTATAGAGTTAATGATGTTGATTACGAGTTATTGATGTTTCTCTTATGTGCACTCACCTTAAAACATCAGTTCCTCCAAGGTGAGATATGTCGCTTACGATTACTCCATAACGAAATCGGGGGTCCACGACCTTATGTCACCCCAACATAGCTATAGCTGCCTTCGAGCCCTAATGTATGATCTGACGATAAATGTATAATAATGCTAAATTATGATAAAGCCATGATGTACCTATGAGATGATTAATAAGGGTAAGTACACGGTATTTGTTATGAAGTTCATGCCACGAATATGATATTATTTTCATAGATTGTCCTTAATTCAAATGCATGCTCTATGAAAGGTTGTGATAAGTTTATGAGATTTATGTGATGATAAAGGATTTCAGTGGTAATGGTAATGATGATGACGAGATATACCGAGCCTAAATGGCCGGGTACGAAAAACATATATGTGACATCGTCGAGCCACTATGTGGCCAAATACGGATCTATCGTCGAGCCACTACGTGGCCGAATACGGATATCACGAGCCACTACGTGGCCAACACGGATAATGTTTAAATGTGTATAAGCGGATACGGTACTATGATGTGTATATGTATGTGTAGTGATGAATGCGAGATGATGATTAGTTAGGCTAAGATCATGGTATGTTTGTGTGATGTATAATGATGTTAAGGATGATACCGAGCCTATATGGTGGTACGGAGTTGTACTTCACGATAAATTATTGAATATATACGTATGTGAATATCACAAGTGTATCTTTAGAAGAGTAAAGGGGTAAGTACGTACGGCAAATGTCCAAGAGGCATTATGAGAAATGGACAGTTCCTTTATCTTATGTTATCCTCTTATGTTCCTATTATGTATTGTTATTGTTCATGCTTTACATACTCAGTACATATTTCGTACCGACGACTTTTTCTTTGGACGCTCGTGTTCATGCCCACAGTAGACAGGAGACGAGTGCAAATCCATAGTAGTTATCGGCAGGAGCCCTCCTTTATTCGGAGGTGCTATTTTGAGAAAATATTTTGTGTACATATATTTTGGGCACGACGGGGTCCCGTCTCGTCCATATGTCTAATACTCTAGTAGAGGCTCGTAGATACGTATGTGTGGGTAGTATGGTCTCACAAGTTTCTCATATATGCATACGCACACATGTATATTATTGTTTGATAGCCTAAAGGGTCGATGTCTATAAAGTAAATATGTTTTAAATGAAAGTCATTTTCTATGATTATGAATGATGAGAAATATGAATGGAGGCGTAGTAAGTAATAGATTGAGTGGTGCTCGGTGGTTAGCCCGGTACCCGTCACGTTCGTAGCCCGGGTCACTGATACTGCTTACCCGTGTTTGGTACTTGTGATATTATTTATTTGATTGTTGATGTTGACGCATACATTGTACGCATTCTCATCCTTCATGATATACCGTTGATACATTATTGATAGTTGATGAAACATTGTGATGAGCTAGGCTCGGCTTTGATTCGAGTGATGTAAGAGTCCGATATCGGATAATTATCCCGAAATCATGGATTAGTGAGGTGCATGGAATGCGGGTCCCCCGGGTGGTGCCGATGAAAATCCTCCATGGGCAAAGATTCGTAGTCTCGTCCCAAATGTTGGGCAAAGATCCGGGATGAGTAGCACTTAAACTTCGCGAGACACCTTGGGTTGTGCTACCGAGATGTGGAGGTTTTCGTCCGGAGTATATGTGTACACAACATTGCATAGCATTAGATTTTCATTCATACATCATTGCATTGCATTGCATTGCATTATGACTTATATTATGATGATCTGGTGTTTTACTTGTGATATTGGTTTCGGATTGGATATATTGAGACTTGGCACACTTGGGTTTAGATGCTTCCACCTAGATGATGATGTGTACTTGGTTTTGTTTGTGGTTGACATGTTGATTTATCTGCCTATCTTACGTTATTGTCTGAATTATGTTAGCTATACTTAGTCAGCCTATGATACCTACCAGTACTGTGATTTTGTACTGACCTGCACTTGCTGCATTCTTTTATGAATGCAGAATTCCAGGTTGGATCTACATTTGTTTCTCGTGGCTGATAGTCGCCTCGAGAGTTGCTTAGAGTCTACAGGTTCAGCACGAGACGTCCGCCGCTTTGAAGATTCTTCTTATTTATGTCTTATTTCCTTTTCCAAGACATATTCGGGCTTGATGTATTATTGATATTCCAGACTTGTAGATTTTAGCTAGATGCTCTTGTATGACTAGACCAGATACTAGGGCGGATTTCATTTACTTCCGAATTTTCTTATTTATATTATAATTGTGAGACTTTCGCTATTTTACTTCTTCCGCTATTTTCTATTATTTGTGAATGTCGAGTTAAGGGTTCGCCTACCGAAGTGAGAAAAGTAGGTGCCCGCACGACTTAGTGAAATTGAATCGTGACATTTTACAACCATCTCACCCCAAACATGGTAATACTCCCCTTTCTTTTACTTTTCTTTTAATTTTTTAGTCAAAGGCTTGATTTTCTGTATTATGTTTGTTGTATTATGTGTGAAATACTCGATTTCTATTGGCTTGAGGGGTCATGCACCAGATCGACCAAATTTGGTCCTGATCTAGCTGTATATTTTGTTCCCCATTAATTCTTGGTCGTAGATTCGTGCGTTGAATGTAAGAATGGAAAAAGATCCACTTTGTACCACATCGTTCGTTTAGGTTTTTTTTGATAATTTTTTGGTTCTATAAATAGAACCCTAACCCTTATCATTTAAAAAAAAAAGTTGGAGAATCAACAAAGGCTTGAATTTTGAGTTCAACTTAAAATTTAAGCCGTTTAGTAAAAATTTTAGACTTAAACTTTTTAAGGTTGAGTCTCTTAGTTCTAATTTTATTTCTATTTTGTTGGTCTGGCTGAGTTTGGGGTTTGGAAGAACCAGGGCTTCAAATTCACTCTTGTTCACGGCTGCGCCTAAAAAAGGTAACACTTTAATCTTGTTGCTTACTTTTAGTCATTTTCTAGTTATTTTCTGTTTGCAGTGCCTTTTCCTTGCTATTAAGTGTTTTGGCTTAGTTAGTAGTTGTGCGATTTAGTTTACTGCCTTAGCAAATGGTTAAATTTGTTAGAGCTTGAAATGGTTCTTCCTGAACATTATACTTGTGTTAATCACATGCCTAATCTTGTTATAGTTGTTTTATTCAGAGAAGTCAATGGACTAAATTTGTGTTTGTTTTGAACAAAATTTATGGTGGTGCTTTATTAGTAAGGA
The DNA here is from genome assembly GCF_029784015.1 of Lycium ferocissimum. Lineage (NCBI taxonomy): Eukaryota > Viridiplantae > Streptophyta > Magnoliopsida > Solanales > Solanaceae > Lycium > Lycium ferocissimum. The sequence goes on from NW_026719457.1 coordinate 6,426, forward strand.
TATTATAAACCTGGATGCGTAGGAATGGTATTTAGACCATGACTCGACTGCTTACTCCTTTAATAAGATGATACACGATGGTGTAGTTTGACAATAATGACTTGACTGATCTCTTAAGATGACATGGCTTAATCCTATTTGAATGTGTAAGACTGTTAACAAATTATGATGATTCACTTAAGTTGACTTTAGGATCTATTAGTTGATTGCAGCATGTCTTCCTGAAATCTTTAACTTGCTTCCTGAGTCAAATATGTTTTATTTATGTCATATGGGTTACATGAATCTTGAACAAGACAAGTGAGGAGGCATAATTGGACTAGACAGGTCTTAGTGAGCTTGAACATGCTTAAATATGTCACGCCCCAAAACCAACCCTAGACGTAACCGGCATCCAACGTTATGAACAACATCAGAAGAACCTAAACGATGTAATAATAACACTTGAACCCGCCAGGTTCAACATTCGCCTCCAATAGTTTATTAAAATAAATACAAACAGATCAGGAATATATGAATTAAATTAGCGGAAGTCTTCATTAATCAAATACTTAATCAAACGTAACAACGTGCCCGAGGGTTAATCAATAACTTAGCAACTACCCACAAATGTATACTATGGAGCTTCTAAGATAAAGGAATAATAGTCTGACTCATCGGGACGCAGCCTGGAAAACTAGTATAATGAATAAATAAATAAATAAATAGGGTGTCCCATGAATGAATGTGTGGGCTCACCAAATTAGCAGCAACATCTAGTCCTTCCTAAACGCCCGGAGTATCAAGAACCTGCTCTTCTCCGTTACCTAACATATCATAAAAAACAACAATGGTATGCCTGAGTACTTCGTACTCAGTGAATGCCTCAAGGACAATAAGTAATAAGAAAATAGAGTACGTAATACATAAAGAAATCAATCTTTAAGATCATGTGAAAGCAATGTAAGAACAATTATTCAGTTTGTGTGTCTCAATAAGAATTATCAAAACCGATTACAAGGCCTCTTGTCAAGGTACAACTTCAAATATCCCTTTCAACTGATCATAATTAACAACGAAAATTCCATGAGAAAATAAGAATATCACACATGCCAATGCAGGCCCAAGAATCAAGCACATCGAAGGGGTGACCGTAGAGGTTCCCTTGTCACAGCGCACTACACCGGAATATGAAATTCAACGGTAGCTATCCTTCCCCCCCCCCCCAATAGCTAGACCTAATCACACCCCAGGTAGCGAACCCGGAAGTGGCCACTCTTCTCCCGAATGGCTATCCATTATCACACTAGGATCCATAGTGGCTACCGTTCCTCCCGAGTAGCTAGGCCGAACACAAAAACAAAGTTCATAGCATAGAAGCTGATTCACAATTTGTCTCAAAGTATGTCACACCATCAATTAGCATTAAAGTTCATTATGCCATATCGTAAAGATAAATCGTTTCAATGAATGTCTTGAAAACGTTTACACTTCTTTAACCAAGATTTCAATGTCCTGGTTCAATATGAAAACATCATTACCAACCGTTAGCCTTCAATTATGATCATCTCTTATAGAGGAAAACAATTATGATTTCACATACATATATATAGTATGTTACAAACTAAGTTTAATGTGGGTTTGTCCCCTCACACACATTAACCACCGTTTAGACATGAATTAGAGTTCAAGAAACATGAAAAGGTTACCTTTTTTTCTTCATTAAAGAACATTGAAAGCAATTTATACTCCCAACAATAGTTTCAAAAGGTTATTTACATTTCAAAAAGTTTTCAAAGGAGAGACATACCTTAATTTGTTAAACAAAGTTTAACAATTCACTTTTCTATTGAAGAACACCCAAACCCTGGCTTGAATTACTTTAGAAAGAATTGTGTTGCAAACCCTAGGTTTTAGTCATAAGAATCATGTTAAGAATCATGGGTTTGATGTTAGGATTGATAATCAATGATTAAGATGTTCTTAACTTAGTGTTGGAGCCCTAGAGAGAGATTTTCGTCCTTAGGGTTTTTAAGAGTGAAAAGAATGGAAGAAAATTAAAATTTTGCAACTTATATAATTTCAGCCCATCAGGCACATTCTACGGTACAAATGACGGAGCGTCTAAAAGATCGATGGAGCGTCGATCTGCCCTGTCGAATGGTCTTTGTGCTAGGTCAATTCTTCGGTACAAACGACGGAGCGTCGAATAGATTGACGGAGCATCGATCTTCTCCGTAAAAGTCATAAAATTTTTCCAGTGAGCAACTTTCTCTTCCTTACTTTCTACGGTGCAAAGGATGGAGCGACGGACAGATCGACGGTACAAAGGGCGACCGTCAAACCTCCTTTTGTGAAACTGCAGTGAATTTTCATTTTGACCATCTTGTCTTGGGTCTTTAGCCTAAAGTCATGCACTTAACCTAACATATAAGGTTCCAAAGGACTCATACAATGCTTTCACACTCTATACGAATTTACGGGATGTTACAAAATAAGTGCTAAAAACATGATCAAATTGTCTGAAAGGATCTAGATAGGCTCAATTGCATCTGAATGAGTTTAAGTTTATTTAAAGGGTATCTGAAGTCCATTTAAGTCTATCTAGGATACATCTGGAATAGCATAGGTATGGTCTGAGTATAACTTGGCTAGTAAACACTAAATGCAAAGGATGAAACAAGTAAGGATATCAGTTGAACTATGTGAGTTTAAAATAGAAAGATGAGGTGGCTCTTATCTTAGATGATCAGGTCTAATCTAAGATGGTGTCTTGATTGTTGAGTGCCCATGTTTAAAAGGCTAAAATATGGTTACTATGGAAGAATGAGTGAACCTTAAAGAGGTGTTGTCGAGTTCTTGAGGTTGCAGGATGTACAGTTTGGCCTTGTCATGTCTTGTTGTGCATAGATCATGCTTAAAATGAAAAGAGGAGTTCTGGTAGGTTTTAAAATATACTAGCACACTGTAAGTGTCAATAGTATTTCACCTAAACTAATCAAATTACCTTGAAGGAAGTATTTATATCTTGAATTTGAAGTCTGTTTGTGTAGAGTCCTGTTCTTGTGCATCTTTCCTAACCTTGATAGTCAAGTGTATTCAGAACCTGCCTTAACATTGGGAGATGATATTTGGCATTTATCTTGGCTGTGATGAAATAAAAATAAAACTGGATACATACACTCAGCTTAACTAGTCTTGAAATAGAGTATGCATGCCTATCTAAGCTTTCATGAGCAGAGGAAGCTCAAGATGGTTCAGGGGTTGTAGTCTAATAGCAAGTTAACTGAAATGTCCATCTGCATTAATGTTTGTTAAGTATTTAGTTGGGAATAATTAAATGATAGAATTTTTTATAATCATATGGACTTATGAGCATACTGGAGACCACATGACATATGGGGGAGCCTTTTTGAAAGGTGCCTTGGGAGAGGACTAAGGAGAACCAAGTACCACTTAGTTCATAACACTTTTCCTCTAAATAAGAGGCCATGGAACTTTTGCAAGGCTATGGGGGTATATGGTTGCTATATAAGTGCATTGTGACCATACAAATTCCATCATTAGATCAAAGGGTAAAGACTAAGATCAAAACCAGCTTGTTTAAGTTGTTTTTTTTCTCTTTGACTAGAATCAAATGGTGAACTTGTTGATGCATAGCTGATTGATTTCATACAAAAATTGGAAAAACAATTGATTAGGTTGAAGTCTGGATATTGAGTTTACTTTAGGAAAGTGCCAAATCTAAATCATTTACTCTATTTAAATACCTTGTGTTATCCCCCCTCTTAAAATTTGGCTAAAATTGGATGCCATAGTTGCTTCTTTCCTTTTTTTTTTTTTTTTCATTTTAGCTAAGTCTTAGTACATATGTGTCCTGTGTGTTATGTGTCTTGTGTGTCTTTCTGTGCACTGCTTTCATTCTACTAAAACTTGACTGGGGATGGGAAGGCCACTCTTATGCTATCTCTGAGTACCTAAAATCTACTTAAATCTTGTTCTTCTTGTGCTATGCTTGTTTGTTCAAACTACAATTTTTTTTTATATACTCTACATCCTGCTTCAGAGTACCTAGACTTAGTTAAATCCTGTTTTGTTTATGCTGACCCTGTTTATCTAAATCATAGGTTTTCATATCTTGTGCATCTTGTTCTTGATTGGCATGACAAACTACTTCCCATGGCCTCTCTTAGTTTGTATTTGGTTCATTGTATGAATATACTTTTCTATTTTTGACATTTCTTAGAATAGTGAAACAGTTAAGGTTTTTAGTTAGATCTTCCTACATTCTGCTATATAAGCTGCTAGAAACATGAGTTTGTGCCAAGCTTGATTACCTGCTTCAGCATTGGCTTAACCAGTTTTGAGCCTAAGATAGTCTTAGAGTGGGAAAGATGATCATCATTTAAAAAACTGGGAACAAAACTTTAGGTAATTAGTTGAGTCATAGGTTCAAAAACATATGCAAGGCTAGATAGACATAAAAGTATGTTAAGTTATTAAGAAAAGAGGACGGTATACACATAGTATACACTTGATATACACATTATGTGTGTATATCATTGGCCTATTGTGTGTATATGAGTAAGCAGTCTAGTCATATATAGGGTACATACATTAAATGAGTAAAAGGGGATGGGAATCCTATTAAGCCTTAATTTTTAACTTACCTTCATTTTAGAAGATAAATGGGCCTAGCCCAATTCAGATTCAATGAAGGGTAGACCAAATTTCATTAAGTCCAAAAGTAGATGAAAAATGGCGACTTGGGTATCTTTCTTTTGTATCCAATCTTGGGCTACAAAGGCCCAGTAACATAAAGCAGTATATACATATGCATATGTGTTGTCTTATATGTAAGTTATACATCTATATATACGTGTGTGTGTGTGTGAGTGTGTGCGCGCGTGCGCGCGTGTGTGTATACATGCGTGTGATAAGTTCAGCAAATTAATTCTAACCAGGTCCTTTTACTTTTTCCCTCCTCCACTGCATGGGCCATTCGGGCCAACTCAAAGCCAACTTGTTGGGCCGAGTCCCAATAGGCAATTCTTTCATATTATCGAGTCCAGCAAAGACGAAATGGAAGCAAATATATATTAAATGCATAGAAGGCCATCCATGGGTGAAAATGGCCAACATGGGTCTTGGTACGCCCCTAGCCTACCCTCCTCCTTTTTATTTATTTATTTAAGCTGTTTTTCCTCTTATTTGTGAGGTGTTGTATTTGTATTTGGAATTCATCATAAAAACACATATACATATATTGGATTCTTTATTGTTTGAACTAGCCGTCTTAGGACAACAATACTTATGCCGTTTAGTTAACTTTAGGTCCCCAAACAATTTTCAAAAACCAAATCTAACATAACAATTTTTCCAAAAATAAAATGGGCAACTAATAAAGTCATTTTGAAAGACAAAAGGATTTTAATGACACAAGTGTTATTTTTTTTTTTTAAATCGGATCAATTTTGAGTCAAGGAATATACACTGAAGTCTTAGGACAAAAATCAAATCTAGGTTAAAATAACTTGGGCCAAGCCTAGCGATGAAAATCGAAGGTCTTTTTGGAAAAAACAAATAAGGGATTTTACGGGCCCAGCCCAAAGAAAAAATAAAGCTAGGATTTTTTTTGGCTGAGCCTCAGTTGGCTTTCAGAAAAGAATCAGAAAAAATATAAATCTGGGCCAAGCCCAAAGTAAAACGCCCCTTTTAAAAACTAAGTCACATTTTTTAGGATTTAAAACCCAACTCCAAAATCAATTGTATGTATATACATGTCTATGAACCGTTGATAACAAAACAAGTTATTTTATAAGCCAAAATCGTTTAAATAAGTGAAAAATGTATGTAAATACGAAGTTTTAGGTAAGACGTTCAAACGTATTATGCAGATTGACCTGAATGAAAGTTTATGATTATAACAAAGTATATACAAACATATGTGTATCAAAACCTAGAAGATTTTTACACTTTTCTTTATGTATAAAGTACATTATCCTTATATATAAAACGAAACTACTCTTATCCAGATATTATATGTCCGAACCTAAAATACCCATATAGAAGGGGGATATATTAAAAAAATTAAAATTAAATGATATGCAATAATGAAATGATATGCAATAATGACAGTTTTTTTTATAAATGTGGGAAGTAAACACTTAATAAACAATTAAAGCAAATAATCATACACTGGAATTCGAAGGTCAACCGTATAGTACGGATCTTTAATACTAGGGTGCCTCATACCTTCCTAGGAGATCACCAGAACCCTTACCTAGAATTTTGGATTATGAAGGTTTTATCACTGTATTTGAATAAACCCTTCACCTTTCGTTTTCCTAATTTCCTAAAAATTAGGTGGCGACTCTTTTTCAAAACAAAGTCTGAAAGAGCACCAGCAAGTTCAAAGTAGCTTTTCGAGAGCTAATCCTGCCCGTGAAATGTGAACCGTAACAACTGAAAGATAATCATTCTCACAATCAAGTATCAATCAACACAGTCCAAAATAGTATCACAAGTCCATAAATATCAACAACCGGATCATAGCCTATGGTGAAACATCTAAACACAAGTCTACCAAGTTTCCCAAAATTCCTCAAGTAATCACAACCACAAGTACAATCCCCGAATCCGATCAATAGGTGCAAATGAGATGAAAATGATGACTGCATATACAATCCAATGACACACACATGCTCCAGGAGGAATACCTTCATGCCACGATAGTCATGACCCATGGAGTTCCCGCGAAGTCCATGTACCTGATGCGGCGCACAACCGATCCAATATCAATATATATATATATATATATATATATATATATATATATATATATATATATATATATATATATATATCCGTGTGTGTGTGTGTGTGTGTACGCATGTGTGTTGCGGAACGTGCAACCCGGTCCAAATTAGGTTTAAAGTTTTTTGTGGCGCACAACCCGATCCAATACATGTATAAAATATGTTGCGGCGTGTAACCCGATCTAATATAAGTATAATATATGTTGCGGCGCGCAACCCGATCCAAATGTATGAGTGAATCTATCATTATCAACGGTGCCACACATGGACACATATCACAAGAATCTATCAATAACAACAGTGCGACATATGGACACATATCATAAGAATCTATCAATATCAACGGTGCCACACAAGGACATATATCACAAGAATCTATCAATATCAATAGTGCCATACATGGACACATATCACGAGAACCTATCAATATCAAGTTTAGTATCACAAACGTGGCAACAAGCCAATAGATCACAACAAGGCAACAAGCCACAGTCAAACAATAGTACCAACCTAAGTAATCCATCCCAACTTCATTCCTGAAGGTGTAACATGCTTTCTCCAACAATCATTAACTCTACATATGCTTCACTAACTAAAGTCTAACCATAAGGTAAGTTGTAACCTACCTGGTAGTCGAGCGGGAGCCACGAACAATCACACCTTTGCCTTGCCCTTTCGTAGCACCTCTAAATACTCAAAGTCTATTCATATTCGAGTTCTAGATTAGAACTAATAAAGAACAACACCCATATGGCTATACTTATCTTTTGAATCAATTCCACTATAGAGACAGGGGAAAACGGACCCACAAAGGTAGAACTGGTATTTCAAAAGTGAAATATGCAATTCAACATTCTATGAGTTCAATCTTACTAATCAAATGCCAAACTAACTCAATAATGGGTCAATTTCGTTATTTAGGTCAAAACCCCCAATTTGAGTATAAACCCTAACTTCCAATCTTCAATTTCATCAACAATAATGGAAGATTCAAATCTATTAGTTACTAAATCATCAATTTCCATACATAGATTAGCCAATTCGACCAAAAAATCTCATTTAGAAAGACTTTAACTCAAATACTGAAATAAAAACCCATGTTTCTTCTTAGATTCTAATGGATTTGTAGCATAGATTCGAGCTTAGGGAAGATGAGGTAATGAATGCTAGGTCGGGAGACTTACCACAAGAGAGAATCAACCAAAAACTCTTCAATTTGCCTAAAAAATGCTTTGGAAGTAATAAATGAAGTGATAGAGAGTTAAGGTTTCTCACCTAGCATTTATTAGATTTTGGAACACGTCATCTCGCTGCAGTGGTCACGAGTCGGCTATAGCGGGCTCGGGCCAGCGAGACCAGTTTCCGCTGTCACGCATCCGCCACAGCGGATTCTTGTTCGTTGTGGCGCCCCTTTCACTTTCCTCTACTGCGCTATAGCAAACTAATACCTCTCTATAGAGGGTCCACTATGGCAGATCTGGTATCGGTAAAGCGGCCACCAGACACCAGAATTTTCTAGTTTTTTACAAACATAATCTCAAAATTCGACAATCACCCGAGATCTCCCAGATACAAACCAGACATGCATTCACACATAAAAACACATTGTGGACTCACTCGTAGTCTCGGAATTGCAAACAAAAGTATGTTTGATCGGGTCAACACCCAATGGCCATATACTAACTTTCCAACCAATAACCCAAAACGCTCCCAAGTGCCTTGAGAAGAGAACTGAAAACCCCACTATATCAAAACGACCCTCCAGACTTCTGAAATTGATGGAATTCTGAAAAAGGTTCATTTACCATAAAGTCAACTATTGATAAAACATTTTTCACTTTAAGGCTCAAATTCACAAAGGTTATATAACTCGCCCGATCACCTCGGGAACCGTACCACCCATCGTCGCTGGTCAAAATAGTACTAACAGGGCTGGAGGAAAGGTCAACGGGGGTAAATGGGTCAAAAGTGCTATAACGACCAAACAATTCGTTACATCAGATATAAATTAAATAATCGCTCGTCCTCCTTAACAAGACTATGCTTCTATTGAACCTTAACAGAAGCTATCTCCTTAGACCTCAACTTTCTAACCTGCCTATCTAAGATCGCAATAGGCTCCTCCTCGTAGGACAAATTCTCATCAAGACACACAAAATCACAACAAATGATATAAGACCCGTCTAAATAAGACCTCTTGTCACGACCTGACTACGGGCCATGACGGGTATCCGGGGCTAACCACCGAACACCGCTCCTTCTGTTACTCATCTACGTTTATTCATAATATATGCTCATAATCATAGAAAACTATTAACATTGGAAACATATTTACTTTTATAAACATAAGCCCTTTGGCTATCAAAATAATATATATATATATACACGCATATACATGAAAGACTGTGAGACCATTCTACCCACACTGCGTATCTACGAGCCTCTACTAGAGTACTAGACATATGGACGGGACAGGACCCCGTCATGCCCAAAATGCGAATATATACATATATGTACCAAAAGAATAATCAATAGCACCTCCAAAATAAAGAAGGGCTCCTGTAAATCTGCTGGGGGCTCCTATGTATCCGCACCGTCTCCCTGTCTACCTGTGGGCATGAACACAGCGTCCAAAGAAAACGGACGTCAGTACGAATATATTGTACTAAGTATGTAAGGCATAAACAATAATGAAACACCAATAAGATGAGGAGGCATTAAATGAGGAGCAATTTGTAACTGACTGAGTCATAAAAGAAATAATGCATACTAACTTACTTTCATACTCATCATCATATTATATATGCATAAATATATAAGCTGCCCAACTATATAGGTACGGTGTGACACTCAATAACATTAGCCCATGTCCAGGCCTCCCGCGTCCGGGGTACCATCTCATGCCGCCCACTAGTGGTGTCTGCCCATGCCATCTGGCCATGGTGTATAGCTGCCCGCCTTGGCGGTGACTGCCTGGCCATATAGGCGTAGTGTAATATCATCATATGCTCATCATAATATGCTTATCATAACTCATCACAATGCATGCATAGAGACTCATAGATAATCATACTCTATTGGGGTGACGTAAGGTCATGGACCCCCGATTTCATTATGGAGCATTCATAAGCATTCTGCCTCACCTTGAAGGAACAAGCATAAGGTGAGTGTATATGATAATCAACATCACTAGATTATGAGTAGCATCATATCATGGGCTATAGCTTCTTAGACTTAACTTATCATATTCATAACGTATCTCTTATCTCATATAGCTATTCATAGACAAGGGCTCTTAGCTTTCTTTAAGATAGGAAATTCATGAGAAAGGAGGAAATTCATACCATAAGATTCATGCCTTAGAAAGAAAGGACTAGCCTCACATACCTTTGTTGTTTAACTATTCTATTGCTTGCTCGTTCTCCTTTAATGCACTCATTTATACCTTCAAGAGAGTTCGTATCGACATTAGCTAAACAATTATAAGAACGGGCTTACTAAAACTAAAGAAAATTGGGCAGCGTTTCCTTTGTTTATACGACTTCTGCCATATTCCATATCAACTCCCAACATTCATAATATCCATCACAATATCATAACAACAATCGTCATTCATTTACATTATTCACATTTCACAATTTCACTCCAAATTCTCCAAAATCATGACCAAAGTCCATTATCACGTTCTTTCTCATACAATACTTATTCCATGTTCTAAATGTCATTTATAACATTTTTATAATCTCAACATATCCATTTTCATGATTCAAACCAAACTACCACTCAACAATGATACTATTCACCCATTTATGACCCATTTTCTATACTCTTCTACAATTCACGTGTTTCATCTTATCACTACTCCAAAAAACATGAAAAGATCATGAAACTCACCTTAGGTGATGGAGGAATAAGCCTTGAATGGTAATACACCTCTTGCACCAAAACCCTATTTCACCTTTCTTGGGTTTTCTTGGTTTGGATGACTTTAATGGGGTTTCCTACACTTGATTCACTTCAATTCTTGTTGTTGATCTTTGATTACCTTGGTTTTCTTATGGATGAAATATGTGGAAGTTTCTAGAGGTCTTGAGAGGTTGAAGATGGGTGTGGAAATGAAATAAATGAAGTGGGGATTATATTTAAAGACTTGGAACATTTCAGCCGTCGGGAGTTCCACGGACTCTTCTGCGGTCCGTGGAACCTTGTGTTGGCCGTGGTTCTGGTCGTGGTTCACGACCAGCCAGCCATCATCTCTGCTGGTAGTTCCACGGACCCTTCCATGGTCCGTGGAACATTCCATGGTCCGTGGAACATGGTCGTGGAACTCACAGTTCCACCGAAGTTGTTCCCGTCGTCTCGTTTGATCTCCAATCCTTATGGAACCTTCTTAATACTTGTTTATCACTTCATTAGCAATCTAAGGGACGTTATAACCCTTCTCCAACACATCATTAAAACATCATTAACTCGATACTCATAATTTTTCCCAACACACTCAACTCATAACTCGCTTTCCTTAACAACTTTCTTTCCATAACTCGAATGCCTTTGGAAATCTTAATTAGGACCATAAAGACTATTTCTTACTTGTCCAAACCTCGTATACATCATGCCCTTCGTTAGTCTATTCACTGTACACTAAGGGGAAATTTCCCAGGTGTAACACCTCTTCCGCATAGAAACATGGAAAACTTGATAAACATTTGACAGGCCTGGTGGAAAGGCTAACTCATAAGCAAAATCATCCATACGACGGAGAATCTCAAATGGACCAATATACCTCGAGCTCAACTTGCCCTTCTTCTCAAACCTCATAACACCCGTCATGGGTGAAATCTTCAGAAGAATCTGCTCACCCTTCATAAAATTTAGATCCCGGACCTTCCGATCTACATACTACTTTTGCCGACTCTGAGCTACCAAAAGCTTTTCCTAAATAAGATTTACCTTATCCAAAGAATCTCTAAGCAGATCTGTACCCCAAGATAGAACCTCAAAAGCATCAAACCATCCAATAGGATAACAATACCACCTACCATATAAAGCCTCGAACGGTGCCATATCAATACTGGAATGGTAGCCATTGTTGTACGCGAACTCTGCCAAGGGTAGGAACTGGTCCCAATGACCACCAAAGTCAATAACACATGCTCTCAACATATCCTCAAACACCTGGATAGTCCACTCAGACTGACTATCAGTCTGTGGATGAAATGCAGTGCTAAGGTCTAACTGAGTACCCAACTCTGCCTGCAACATACTCTAAATATTGGAGGTAAACTGTGTCTCTGTATATTAAATGATGGAATTAGGAACCCCATGTAACCGCACTGTCTCTCTGATGTAAATCCTGGCCAAGTAATCTAAACTGGGATGACATGAGCAGACTTAGTCAATCGATCAACAGTAACCCAGACTGAATCAAACTTGCTTCGGAAGACTCACAATGAAATTTATGACAATACGTTCCCACTTCCACCTGGGAATAGACATCCTCTGAAGCACCCCACCAGGTCTCTGGTGGTCATACTTGACTTGCTTGCCATTCCCACACTAAAAAACAAAATCTGTAATATCTTTCTTCATTCAACCCTACCAGTAGTGTTGCCTGAAAATACGATACATCTTAGTCACCCTTGTATGAATAGAATACCTAGAGCTATGAGCCTCTTCTAGAATCAATCGAATCAAACCGCCCACATGAGGAATGCACACGCGTCCCTTGATCCTTCAAATCCCCTCAGCATCAAGCACGACCTTTTTGGCCTCACCTTTCAAAACCTTATCACGAATCTTACATAATTTAGTATCCTCAAACTGTTGAGCCCTAATCTGCTCCCAGAGAGACGACCTCACCCCAACATACACTAAAACTCTGCCTGAATCTGAGATATCAAGTCACACAATACTGTTAGCCAGAGTATGAACCTCCATAGCTAAAGGACGCTCAAAAGCAACCAACTGAGCGAAACTGCCCATACTCATTGACTTGCGACTCAAGGCATCAGCTACCACATTAACTTTACCCGGATGTTAAATTACAGTGATATCATAATCCTTAAGATCCCTATGACTAAACACGTCTTTGAAGGCTGCGATGATCGGTATACACCTCACAATGGACCCCATATAGATAATGCCTCCAAATCTTCATTCCGAACCCATTTCCCACACAACTCTAAAACAATTTCCAAGAACTCTTGTGGCAAAATTCTAAGGCTAGGGCTAAAACTCTCTTCAAATGTAAGCCTCAACCCTTGACTTTGTTTATTCCATCATCATGTTAGATTCCATGGTTAGTTAAAGGTCCTTTAATGGTGAATGAAAAGGCTAAAACCCTAGAACTTAAGAAACCCTTGATTAATGAATGGGTTATCCATTTTATTGTTGTTTAATCCTCTAGGAGTATAGATTATCACTTCCTAGGATGAGAACTTGACTATTAATGGTGGAACTTGTTGATTGAAACTTAGAGTTTCATAAAGATGATAATTTAGGCATAAAAATTGCTTGTAAAAGGGTTTAAAATATTAGAAAACTAATAACGGATAGAATATGATTAATGAGATCAATACTAGCATGAATTCATGCTTAGTGATGGTTCACCCATTTGAAAAGGGTTGAAGTAGTTAGGTTTTCTTCCCCAATTGTTGTATTGATTGAATAGGTGATTTGAATACTCATGTAGCGCTATATTTCTAGACTTTGAACATTCGGAAGCTTTGCGAAAGGGGAAAGCTATCGCTGAGTAATTGCATTATCCCAGTTCTACTTTAAGGTAGGTTACGGTATACTTGAGTTCGACTTTGATTAGCTGATTGTATATGTTATGAAATTGATAGAAAAAGCATGATTAGGGCTTCAGACATAAAGTGTGATTGGAAATTCCTAAGTTTGGCATTAATTGATTTATTACTTGATGAACTATTATGATATGATAAAGAATGAGTTAATAAATATGAATACTCTTCTTCTTTGATTTGAAGTAATCCCTTATTCATGCTATTGATGAATTGATTATTGAGTCTTGATATAACTTGTGACATGGTGATTAGTGTTCTCTAATATTGACTTACCGATTTTTCACATTCCTTAATTAATTGTGGGATGAAAATACATTGAGATGAGAAAGGTAATATAATTACATAAGGCACATTTGACAGAGGGTGAGGATATGGCCTAGTTATGTCCGGAACAAATGCTACATGGACACCATGTGTCCCCTGCAGGTCATGGCTATTTGGAAAAATATTACCATTTAGCATATGTCTACAGATATATGACAGAGTCGAGATAATTTGTGAGATACAGCTGTGTTGGTAATTGTTTGATTTGAGTTACTTTTATTGATTGATGGTTGTGTGAGCTTATCTTAATTCAGTGGGATGATTCTTGCTCATAAATTCTTGTGGTTATGTGTTGTTGTGCCTATCTGTCTATTTTATTGAATTTTTTAATTTTATGCATGATACTAATCTTAGTCGGCCTATGATATCTACCGGTACATAGTGTTTGTACTGATACTACCTTTCTGCATTCTTTGAGTGCAAATTGTAATCCAGAGACGTCTACCAGACCTCATATTTAGTGTGAGGCCAGGTTCTGACAGATATGAAGGTGAGCTCCTATCCATGCCAAGCCTCCTGAAGATCTTTCCTATTTGGATTTCTATTTCCTTTCAGACATTAATGATTATTTTAGACAGTTATTCATTCTTTAGACAGTTATGTTTTAGAGTCCTTGTACGATGACTTTCGAATTTTGGGATTGTAATAGTTAGGATTTCTGCACCTTATTTGTTTATGGCATGACTAGAATTTTTGGATGATTATTACTTGTTCATATCCTTGAATGTTTAAAATTTGGTTAAGTAATTGATAATTGTAATGGTTCGCATTTTCGCGAGTGGGGTTAGCGCTCGGAAAAGCTACTTCGAATTCGTTGGTGCTCTTTCAGACTTTGTTTTAAAAGAGTTGCCACCTAAGTTTTAGGAAATTAGGAAATTCAGTTTTGAAGGATTTATTCATACACCGTGAAAAAACCTTCTTAATCTGAAGTTCTAGGTAAGGGTTCTGGTGATCCCCTAGGGAAGGTGTTAGGCGCCCTAGTATTAAGGATCCGTACTATACGGTTGACCTTCGAATTCCAATGTGTGAGTATTTGCATGAACTTCTTACTTAGTGTTTATTTCCCACAAAAGACTGTCATATTGCATATCATCATTTGAAAAAATAATTAAATATATACCCTTTATATCTAGGGTATTTAGGTTCGAATTCATGATATCCGGGTATAATTAGTTCCTTTTATATATAAGGATAATAGTTTTTCTATAGAAAAGACAGAAATTTTATTTATTGTTTTATTGATTTAAGTTCTATTCATGCTTTACTCACACATGGGTCGGGTTAATCCGTTTAATATATTTTTAGAATAACCTTACCTATATTTTTATAAATTAGGCGTAATTTGGACTGTTTTGACCGTTTTAAGGAAGAACTCTTTATTTTTGCGCAACTGGTTTTAAAAAGGGAAAATGAATTATGTTTGTGGCCTAAAATCTTTTTATATGTTCCCTTTACAAAATACACTTGCTATATATACCTTTTATAAAAGTCCCAGATTTAGTTTCAAAAGACAAGACTTCAATTTTAAAATCCATTTCGTTTTTGGGCCTTAGGATACTTTATTGAATTTCTTTAAAACATGGGCATTAGCCCAGAAAAACCTTCTAATCATGGGTTCATTGCTTAGGAAAAATTAAATGGGTCTTGTTCCAAAGAAATGTTTTCATTTATTTAAAGAAACAGCCCGCGTAGGCCCTGGTTCAAATATACCTCGTTTGATAACTTACATTATGGGCCCTAGTATCCT
>NW_026719458.1:0-11312 GCF_029784015.1 Lycium ferocissimum
CTTCGTGCTCTTCGTTGTTTTTCCCCTTTGCAAAAACGGAAATTTTTGGGTGTAACATTCCTACTAACTCTCCGTCTTCAATTTCATCGTCTAACCCAAGATCGGCAAGCCTTCGAATCTCTTTCCCTACGGGCATGTCAGCGAGCACGCAAATAAGCCAACGTGCCCATTGATTTTCTACTCAAAGCATCAAGTGCTTTACGTAGCCTTACTAGGATGATACATGATATTCAAGTCGTAATCTTTTAACAACTCCAATCACCTCCTCTGTCTGAGATTCAACTCTCGCTGTTTGAAGATGTATTGCACGCTTTTATGGTCAGTAAAAACATCACAATGCTCACCATACATTTAATGACGCCAAATTTTTAAGGCAAATACAACGGAAGCCAACTCCAAGTCATGAGTTGGATAATTCTTTTCATGCTTCTTCATCGACGCGAGAGCATACAATCACCTTACCGTTCTACATCAATACACGGCCCAAACCAATTCTAAAAAGATCACAATACACCACATATCCACCGGACCACCTTAAGGCAAAGTCAAAATAGGAGCCGAAGTTAACTCCTTTGTCTTAAGCTCTTGGAAACTCTTTTCACAAGCTTCGGACCACTGAAACTTAGCAGTCTTTTGCGTCAATTTAGTCAATGGCGAGGCTATGGACGAAAAACCTTCCACAAACTTTCTATAATAATTTTCCAAACCCAAGAAACTACGAATTTCCGTTGCACTAGTCGGTCTAGGCCAATCCTCCAACCGCCGAGATTTTTAGGGTCTACTTAATGCCGTCACGGTCAGCCACCACACGACCCAAGAAAGCCCAGACTCAACCGGACATTCACATAGAGAATTTTGAATAAAGCTCGTTCTCCTTAAATGTTGTCAAAGTTATCCTCAAGTCTTCAAAATTCTCGCTAGTGTTCCTTTGTATTGCAAGCTATCTCAAACAAAACTCATATAATACTCTAACAATAACCATATGGTCTTCACAGACTCCCATGACCCCCACACCCGTACAAGCCTAAGATGTAACAAGTGATTTACATTTGTAGTCTACCTCGAGATTTAATGATATTACTCTTCCAATCATTAACGGTTTCATCTAGAACTCCAAGCCTAACTATTTCTTATTGGCTATCTAGAATCACATAACACCTGGAAAGCTAGTCTACACCCAAAATTACATCAAAGTTTGCTATTTCAAATTCAATCGAACAAATAGTAGTCTCACGATCCTTAACTACACTATGTATCTTATAGATCCTAGAAGTAATGTCGAGGACACTAGCAAGGGTATAAAAATATAGTTTTAACAATTGTTTAGGTTCCCTACCGTAATCAAGGACAAAGCCCAGAGTTGTATAAGAAAGAATCAAGCTCGAATCGATCGAATATGACTTTCAAAAAAAGAGAGTAAATAGGGAGATTACCGCTGCGGATCGCAACATTTCTGAGGTTAATTTGCGCTCCCACGAGCTAAACCACCAAACACCTACTACATATTTCCCCAAGAGACTTTATACCATCCATAAAATTATACATCATAACCAATGTGCACCTCAAAGCACCATTGTTCACTTAGTTAACATCTGCAACATGACTTAAAGTCATCTCCATAAAGCATGAGTAATGAACATGTCAGAATGATCCTAAAGGAAGTTCAAGCTCTATAGCACAATCTAGAATCAAGAAGAATGAGAAACACCTATTAATGTCCTGGTAGTCTTTCAATCGTAATGGGTGATCGTGGCGCATGCGGAAGACTCCACTGGTGAGTCTCCTGGTGACACGGACAACTCCTAGATGTATTTAAACCTAAGCTCCGATACCAAGCTTGTCTTGCCCCAAAACCCACCCTAGACGTGGACCGGGGCATCCGACGTCGAACAACGTCGGAAGAACCTCAATGACACACACAACACTTGGAACCCGCGTGTTCACTATTCACCTCCAACAATTTATAAAATAAATGTAACAAATCGTCGAATATATGAATTAAATGGCCAGGTCTTTATAATTTAAATAATTCACCTTAACGTGATAGTGTGCCCAAAGAGTTAGCGAAAACTCTTCTACCCACATTCGAATGTATACTAAGCGAACTTCTAAGAATAAAGGGAAATAAATGTCTAACCCATCTGGACGGAATCGGAAACTAATATAAATAAATGGAAAATAGAAGTGTCCCACGAATGAATACGTGGCCCACCAACCGGCCAGCTAGTCAGCCAGTCCTTCCCAAACGCCCTCGGAGTATCAAGAACACCTTTCTTCTCCGTTACCTAACATACCATCAAAAACAACAATGGTATGCCGAGTACTTCGTACTCGGTGAATGCTGGACAACAAGTAATAAGAAAACAGAAAGTACGTTTATTCAATTTGCGTATCTCAATAATAAGTATCAAACCGATTATAAAGCCTCTTGTCAAGTTACAACTTCAAATATGCCTTTAAATCAATTAAGATAGTCATCAACAATTCAAGAGAATAAGAATGTCACACATGCCAATACAAGCCAGAATCAAGTATATCGCGCATACGCACCACACCGAACATATAATTCTCGGTGCAGCTATCCTTCCTCCCCGAATAGCTGGGCGCACAAATCACACCCCGGTAGCGAACACAGCCGGTGGCCACTCTTCCTTCCGAATGGCTAGGCAATGACACACTAGGATCCCCTAGGCTACCCTTCCTCCCGAGTAGCTAGGCCAAACACAACGACAACAAAGTTCATAGCATGGGGTTTATCTGCCAACTGCCTCAAAGTAGTCACACCATCAAATAGCATTAAAGCTCATTATGCCATTGTATTTAAAATCCATAATTTCATAGATAATCATGAAAACGTTTCCACTTCTTTAAACAAGAATACTTTGTCATAGTTCCTTTGTAAAATCATCAATACCAACAATTAACCATCATACTAAGCATCTACTCATGAGGAAAAACATTCATAATACCTTATACATATATAGGGTTTATTTACAATCTAGGTTTAATGTGGGCTCTTCCCCTCACGCACATTAACCATAATCAAAGTACGTAATAGATTTCAAGAATGTAAAACCAATTCATTATATCATTCAAAACATGCTTTTATAAAGTTAATCAATCTTTAAAGAAGTTTGTAAAAGAGACATATGAATTACCTTTATATTCAAAAAGGATTTTATTTTTAAAGAGGCATACCTTAATCCGCTAAAAGCTACTATATTGAATTTCAAGGTTCAACGTAGTCTGGGCATCATCTCCACACGCCTTTATCTTCTTCTTCTTGTAAACATGCTAACTTAGTGGTTTTAGAGATGATTTGCTATCAAGAGGGATGGATATGGTGTGGGAATGATCAATATTGAGTAAGAACTCACCTTAGATTAGAGAGACTTTCTAAAATAGTTCTTTTCCTCGTAAATATCGATTTGAAATGAAGTGGGAAATAACACAACGATAGGATTTAAAGAAAATTCGGAACCAGAAAAATGTAGATAGATCCGCGCCGAGTCCGCGTCGCTGCTCCGCACTCGATCATGTTTTTATTTTGAGTACTGTGACTGAATTCTTCCATGTTGGGTCCGCCACGCGGGCCCAACATATTTTTTTCTTTTTCGACAATTGACCTTTGCTCAGTAAAACGATCATAACTTTTTCTTGGGCTGGGCGACCTACCATTGGAAAGCTATTTCAAAAATCTAAAACTTTTGTCAAGGACGTTGTTCCAAATTCGCAACAAATCTTCGTGAAAATAGCTCAGAAGACAGACCTACCAAAACTTAGGCGAATTTAAGAGCCCTTAAGAACTTAATTGTTGGTTTGACTTCAAAATGACCATCTTCCACCCGAATTCATCAAGAATGGATTCATATAGGTATAATATCATCTTAACACTAGATTTTTACACATTCACACCTGACTTGAATTTACGGGATGTTACACTTACCCCTGTCAAATGTGCCTTACATATATGTTTGTAAACAAAATGAATCTCAAGATATGGTTCAAGTCTAGAACCCAAATCTGAAACACCACTCAAATATAAGCATGGCCACGCAATGAAGTACAAGTCACAATACCATAAGCCAGAACAAGAATTAGAAAAATCAGGTCAACCATGGAACGAATCATATAAACCATCTCAATCAACGTAAAGAGTATATATCAACCCCTTCCTTCCAAATATGACAAATACACCTCATGACTAGGTCTTGTATAACCAATATATTCCTTTATCTCATTTATCATCTTCAATAACAAGTCATAATTCAATATCAATAAATAGGTGAAATGAGAATGTATGCTTGGATGATATCATCATCAACAGTAAATTATAATCAAGATTTCAACCATGTATTATCATAAGTACACATCACGATTTAGGCCTAATCTTAAGAGAGAAATGAATGCAAACACGTATCACAACACAACAAATAAGGTAACAAGCCTAAACACAATAACAGGGCGACAAGCCACAATCAACAACAACCAACCTAATAGAATTTCATCCCAACTCCATACCCGAAGGCCTAGTATGCTTTCCCTATCAATATCTAACTCCCACATATGTTTTGATAATTGATGTCTAATCGAAAGGTAAGCCGCAACCTACCTGGTAGCTGAGCGGGAGCCACAAACAATCACACTTTTGCCTTGCCCTTTCGTAGTGCCTCCAAATACTCACAATCTATTCATAATCAGAAATAAGGAAGAACAACACCCATAAAGTAACTCAAGAATGGGTTACTTTCGTTATTGAAGTGAAAAACCCCCCAATTTAGGTATAAGCCCTAACTTTCCAACATTCAATTTCATCAACATTAATGGAAGATTCAAGCTTATTACTTATTATCTCATCAAATTCCATGCTTTAAAGAAGTTAAATCCACTAACCAATCCCATTTTGAAAGAGTAAAACTCCATTAGTGAAGAAACCATTATACCCATCTTTATTGCTTAAGTTCTATAGACTCCTAGCATGGGTTAAAGCTTAAGAAAGATAATGGTTCACCTACCTGAGGGGACAGTGTAGGTGCCATCACGATTCATGAATTGGGTCGTGACATAAGACACCAATGGCCAGTCCGTCCTAGCCATGGTTCGGGCATGACAAACTTGGTATCAGAACACTAGTTCAAGTGTCTAGGGTGTCTGTAAAGCCGTTTCTTGTAGGGTTGTACTTATGGGTGTTAAGCGTGACAACTTAGAGTAATAAGTAACCTTCTCTTCCTATTGAATTTCGTACGAACCAAATGCGCAAGCGATGAGTAAGAATTTCAAGGTCCAAGTGAGGATGTTAACTATTGCGCAATAATTATGAATTGTCTGTTGGTAACGGATGAGACTTGAGATTATATTAAAATGTCCATAAGTTCACGTTCAAGCGAAGGGGAACTTGTATAATGGCTTTGAAAATTGGATAATAACAACATACTTAAGGAGGGGAATGTTATGACTTCATTGAATATGGTTGGAAGTGAATTATGGCTATGAAAAGACATACTGAAAGAAGTGAATGATACGAGGAAGGTAATTCCTAGAACTGTTTTCATGATTGGAATTTTCAGCTTGATAAGTTGTGATCACAAGGGCTAGAAGTTCCACAAAAATGAGGGTTAAAGCCAAATACAGATTGGCGGCACCAATGCATGGCAACGAGTGAATAGTGTGTGCCAAAGTTTCAAATGATTTCTAAACGTTCAAGACTATCTGAATGAGATCAACAACTACTTTTGGGCATGATATTATGCATATGGCTGCTCCAGGTGGGTGGATGAAGAAAATGTTCAAGCATGATGAAATTGAAGGATTTAATTCAAAAATCACGAGAACAGTATAAATCACCACAAAAGTAAAGTCAACATGAAGGTGCCAATGTTAAGTTAAATCGAGCGGTTTACACTTTTGACCTTAATAAGATGAGGAGGGTGAAGGATGCTCGAGTTAATGTATGAAGTTGAGTTAAGATTTCATATTGATGGAGGGAAAAAGGGATGGACATGCTACCACGAGAATTAAAATGATGCAAATGTTTGAAACTTGACAGATGTTCTTCTAAAAGATGGAGGGAATATGTGCTTCTAAAAATGTGTACAAAATGATTATCCTAGCGAAACTTTCACATTTTTTATGTCGGGGTTGAGACCCAAAACACATCGAATGGTGCAGAAGTAATTTCACATATGATGGTATACTTTGAAGGACACATTTGTTCGTGATCATAAATATATATATGCTTTACTTTAAAGAATAATTTTATTATGATTTTGGCCATGAAGCCACAAGTATGACTATAATAGCTCTAATGTAGGATCCTGTGGGGTAACATGTTATGAATCTTAGATAAACCAGACATAAATTGATCGCTATGGTTTTAGCAAAAAAGAGCCTAAGGGCAATTACCTATGATTTTAAACTGTTTTGATTTTATAAAATATATATATTTTTCATACGACCCATGCACGTGACCAAGAAGAGATGGTGTACGACATGAGAACCATGAGCAAACAATATTGAGTTTCTTCAAATAGTTTTAACTTGATTATGTTCACTCAGATCAGAATTAGAGAGTACAACATTATTAAGTTGCTAAGAGAAGGAATTATTGTCAAGAGATTAGATGAGGTGAACGACCTTTGATTCTTAGAGACCAAGGACAAGGATGAATTCATTTGTCTAGTTAGAGATCTAAGTAACATGATGGGTAAATGTAAAGAGTCCACGGCTGTGCAACTATCAAGACATTAAGGATTCTATGATAGATATGATGAACTTGGTAATATAATTTCTCCTAATTAGGGATGAGCACCTTAGGATTGTTTTACAGATCCTTCAGGATCACAAGTTATACTAAATGTGAATTTTATCGAAACCCGTGGGCATTCCTAAAGTCACGTGGTTTTCGGCGAAGGTATAAATGTAGTTTCCAAAAGGTTGAAGCCGTGAAGAATAGGCCCAGTCCCACGACTCCCACAGAGATTAGAGGTTTCTTGGGTTAAGAGGGATACTATAGAAGATTTGTAGAGGGTGTTTCCTCTATTTTCGCTTTATTGACCAAGTTGACCTAGAAGAACACCAAATTCTAGTAGTTGAATGCTTGTGAGAAAAGTTTCCAAGAGCTAAAAAGTAAGTTGACTTCTACTCCAATATTGACCCTACCAGAGGGAACTGATGGATTAGTAGTATATTGTGATACTTCAGGAGTTGGTCTTTGATGTTTTTGATGAAACATGGGAAGGTAGTAGCTTATGCTTCCAGACAGCTTAAGAGTCACCAGAAGGGTTATCTGGCTCACAATTTAACGTTAGCAGCAATGGTGTTAGCCATAAAGATTTGGCGTCACTATTTATATCGAGTTCATGTCGATATCTTCACATATCATAAGAATCTCCAATATACTTTCAAGAGGAGGGAGTTCAACATTTTACAGAGAAGCTGGCTTGAGTTACTCAAGCATTATGATATCGATATTCTCTATTATCCAGAGATAGGGAATGTGGTAACAGATGCTCTTAGTCATGATCCATGGAAATTTTAGCCCATTTAGAAGAAAGCAAAAAAAAAAAAAATTTGCCAAGGGAAGTTCACCGGTTAGCAAACCTAGGATTTCAACTCCTGGACTTTGAAAAAAGTGGTGTGGTTGTTTAGAATAGAGCTAAGTTCTTCTTAGTAGTAGAAGTAAAGGAGAAACAGTTTGATAAAACCTTCTTGTCACAACTAGGGAAGGAATTCACAAGCATAAGACGACAGTTTTTGAACTAGGGGGGATGATGGTACCTTGAGGTACCAACGTAGATTATGTGTTCTGAATATAGTTTGACTTTAAGAGAGGATTATTGTAGAGGCGCACAGTTCAAGGTGTTCTATCCATCCAGGTTTTACAAAGATGCATCATGAATTTAAAGAGGTTTATTAGTGGAATGATATGAAGAAGAATGTAGCGGATTTTGTGGCTATGCGTCCGAATTGTCAACATGTAAAGCCGAACATTAAAGGCCCGATGGGTTAGCTTAGAATATAGAAATTCTAGTATGGATTTGAGAGATGATAAGTATGGAATGTGTGATAGGTTTACCTCGCTCATTCTGGAAACATGATTCGATTTGGGTGATTGTAGACCGACTTATTAAGTACGCTCTTTTGGGGCCCGTTAAAGCTACTCTTCGACAAAGGGTTACGTTGAGCTGTATATTCAAGAAATTATGAGACTTCGTGGAGCTTAAGTGTCCATTATATCTGATCGATAAGGCTCAGTTCACGACAAACTTTTGGAAGTCCTTTCAAAAAAAGGTTGGGTAACAAAGTTAATCTTCGTATTGCTTTTCATCTTGAGACAGACGGCCAGGCCGAGCACACTATTGTAAACTTGAGGATGTGTTGAGACCTTGTGTCTTGGACTTTAAGTTATCATGCCAGTATCAAGATGGCACAGTTTGAAGCCATATAGGCAAAAGTGTAGATCTCCTATTGGATTGTTTAAACTTGGTGAGGGCAACTACTAGGACCAGATCTAGTCCATTACACCATAGAGAAGGTTAAGTTGATTCAGGAGCGGTTGAAGACGGCTCAAAATTGCCAAAAGTCCAATTCAGACGTGTGGTGTAGAGAATTATAGTTAATGTTGATGATTGGATGTTTTTGAAAGTCTCGCCTATGAAGGGCATTATGCATGTCAGAAGGAAGGGAAAACTTAGTCCCATATATATTGTTCCGTACAGAATCTTGTGAATTTGGGCAAGTGGCCTATGGGGTGGAGTTACCATCATAGTTGACTTTAGTTCATCTAGTGTTTTATGCGTCCATGTTGAGGAAATATGTGGGAGGTCCTTCCCTTATTGTCCTTACGAGAACATAGGTATTAAAGAGAGTTTGACTTACAAAGAAAATTCCCATAGCTATCCTTGATCGTCAAGTTCGCAAATTAAGGACAAAAAGAAGTAGCATCCGTGAAAGTATTATGGAGAAATAAAAATGTTGAAGAGCCTACATGGGAAGCCGAAGAAGATATGAAATCAAGATATCCACATCTTTTCCTTGAAGCAAATACGAACGCCTAAGGTAAATGTCTTATCCTTACCTCATACTACATATTCTCATGTCCAATGTTATGAACTCATGTTCAATGTTATGTCATTCATGTCCAACGTCCTCATGTCATGTCTATGTTCAAATTGTAATGTTCTATATGAGCGTGCCTATAATTCCTCTCCTCTCAATCCTTTATGGTCCGCTCACGATAATGATGCTGATGAATGAAAAGAAAGGTAAGTTATGTGGTTTCATGTTGCATAAGGCCAAGAGGAGATATGTCTATGATTATTAATTATTACATTATGTTATGCGTATTATTATGCCCTGCAAAGCTTGTATATATGTTTTGGTTATCTGGGAGGTGTTTATGAAATATTGGGATGATCCTATTTACAAAAACAACTCTATTGAAATTTTTATTAAATCCTAGAGTTAGTTTATGTTAGCCATGACTATCATTCAAGGACGAATAACCCCAAGGAGGAGATAATGTAACGCTCCGTAAATCAAGTTAGGTTTGAACTCATTAAATGTCGGTGGTTAGTCTTGAATGTAGTACTAAACGTGTTGCATTAGCTATACACGGTCCTTTGGGAGTAATTAGCGATGAAAAGGTTTCCCTAAAGGCCAAGGCAAGTTGAAAGGTGCAAGTAACATGGAAGTTCTAATTGAGTACACGAAGGCCCAACTTCAAGTATGTGTAATTCTTAATTGGTAAAATAACTTTAGAGAACTCGGTCGCTCTAAACTTTAGCCCTATGAAATAGTTTTCCAACCATAAAAAAAATAGACAATTCCGAGCTTTGTACAAAAACTTGTGTATGTTTTACCGAAAGTTGGTATTTTTTACACTACGGTGGAACATGCGGGTCACAAATTTGACATGTGGGCCATATCTTGGGGTGTAAGTGAAACTTCATGTAACACCCCGTACTTCTCAACGTGTGTACGACTAAGATGAAGTTGATGAACTTACTTGAATATGGAGGAATAAGGTTATAGTAGTTATTATAGTAGTTGCTTAAGGTTCCAAGTGTGAAAGTTAAGTCTAGTTAAAGTAAATAAGTTTTCATGAACGAGTGAGACATCGGACAAGGTAAGATGGCCTACTAACTTCACTTATGTGTGTCACATATGTGTTTCACCTATATGCTTCACCTATATGTTTCACCTACTTTGTTAAACGCCCTACGTGCTTGAGCTACTAGTTACCCGTCCTACTTACGTGAGCTACTTGCTTAAACGTCTTATTTACTTAAACTACTTCCTTGCACATCCTACTTGCTTACACGTCCTAAGTGCTTACACATCCTACTTGCTTAAGCTACACGTCATATGTGCTTGAGCTACTTACTTCCCGTCCTACTTTTTTTTCACGTCCTACTTATTAAATGAGGATGATACACGTGTCTAAAGGAAATCAACAACCTTCTAGCTTAAGTAATTAACAAGAGGGGTGCATCACCTACTTCATAAAGGAAATGATCAGATTTTATTTAATGAAAAAGCAGGTGCATCACCTACTTAGAAAGTAAAGGCTCTTATTTTTCCTAAATATTCAAGTAAGGGGTGGTCTTGGGATATATATAGCTACAAATCAGATTTTTCTCTTCATTTCTTTCTCCCTAGCCATCAGCAACATTTTCTCTCCCTCTCTTCTCTCTCTCTATGTTCTCTCACCAGAAAATACTAGCCATGGACGTTTTCCCTCTTTTACTCTTATTCATGTTGAGCTTCAAGCTCTTATGGCAGCCATGGAAGCTTGCCCTTCTACCTCCATAGCTCAAGGTGATTTTCTATCCCTTTCTCTTTTACAAACAAGGCAGCAGCCCCTTATAAATTTAGGGTTTTAAGTATTCTTATTCGTCAATTGAAACAACCAAGAAAATCCCTTCTCCTCCCGATAGCTCAAGTAATTGAAGTAAGTTCTTCTCCTTAGGGTTTCCAGGAGGTTTATCTACACAAACAACCCATCTTAAGTTAGTGGGATGGAACTTTAGAAAATAGCAATTGATGAAGTTGCAAGTTGTGGGTTAAGGTAATGTTTTTTTTTCTCTATGTGTATAGGTTTATTCAAGCTCTAGGTATGGTTAGTTCTTGTATTGGTGGATGGTTATGTAATTGAGTTGAGGGTCGTTTATAGGTTGTTTGGGTTGTTCTTGCTATGATTTAGATGCTGGAAATATTATCATATTGTATATGAAATTTTGGGTTTGATGTTTTAAGAAGTACTCTGGTTGCTAAAAAATCATAAAACGATATTAGAGTAATGTAGTTGAGTT